>NC_061113.1:148785849-149090357 GCF_002878395.1 Capsicum annuum
TGAGGCAAGAAGCCGTGGCGGGGAGTAACCAGAGTAGAGGCGCTGTTTAAGGGAAAAAGTATCCGGATTACCATGTTAATAGTGACGGAAGAATATATTATTTAAGAATAATCTAGTATATAGTAAGCTAAGATGACTATATTTTATGTACATGGTTGAAGGGAATATTTTGAAAAAAGCAAATTTATGAAAATGAATGATAATATATCTGATGTGATGGTAGATAAATTCAAAATACTTATTTTGTATGCACTTAGAAATATAAAAGTAGCAGATATAAGAAAAATCATATTAGAAAAAGCTTTTGGTGAATATTACATGACTAGAGTAAGCTATATACCATATCTACCTAACTACTCTTACAAATATTTACGATGATAAGTTACATAAAATTTTTAGAAAATATGCAGTTACTAGAAAAACAGATAAAAATAAATATAGATAAATACATGGGAAATAAAGATATAAAATTTCTTAATAAAAATATGCAAAAACTACTAAGGCTAGAACAAACAACTACAAAATATTATAAAACCAATTTTAAAAAATAGATCATTTAGATTATCTTAAGGTTTTAATATTATATATACTTAAAAACATAGAAATTATGGATATTAAGAAAATAATATTAGAAGAAATAATAAACTATGAAAATGAAACTACCAATTATCTAGAACAGTTATACGAAGAAATTTACCCAGAAGAATATTATTCAGACTAAAAACATGTTAGAATATATTAGACAAACTAGAGAAAATCAAGAAAATCTAAATAATGAAATTAGTTATAGAAACCGAATTAGAAAAATAATAAAAGACCTAAAAGAAAAATTAGCATGGGTAGAAAAAACCTTAGAAAATTTAGATAAAAATACATGTGATAGTTTATATAATTTAAAAAACTCGCTACGAGAAGAACAACACAAGATAATAAATAACATTGAAAATCTAGAATTAGATATATATCATAGTACAGATAGGATAAATTATTATACAAGAATTTGTAACTCTGTAATTACTACAGGATAAAATAATTAATGAATATATCTTACGCAAAAAGTAAATTATTAAAAGATATTAAAACAAAATATCCACGCACTAATAAAAATAGATTCAATAGAAACCTACTAAATCTATTTAATCTACCTAATCCGCGCACCCCCTATAAATAAGTGTAATATTAAATAATTATAAAGATTACTATGATAAGTTATCTATTATAAATATTGCATTTTAAAAAGAATTATTAAATTCGTCCACACCGGTAACACTACCTCCGCCCTATCTCCACAACGTCACTTTCAATCTTGCTGGGGAAATTAAAATGGTTTCTGCAGCAGTTTACACGGTACAGCATGTGAAAAAGACGATGCAGAGAGCCAGAAATGGCCCTTTGATTACAAAACATCAGAAGAGAGAATTGCATCCACTTTACGACGAATATAATGCTTCTCGACTTCCACCTCACCTAAACTTATCGAAAAACAAACTAAAGCATAATTATCTACTAACATTTTATACTAATCCATAAACTTTATGATGGTATAATATGCCACAGATTACAATAGTTACAATTAAAATAATAAAATAAATAAAAAAAGAAAATACTATAATCTCCTTTTTTGCTGAGGTGCAGATGTCTCGCTCATTTAAGCCCGCCGCGACATAATTTATATAGTCCCCTTCAAGTTACAACAGCCCATCAGATGTACAACTCAAATAACTTCGGATTAGTTGAAGAGTCCAAAGCTCCGCCATAAGAATACATTCCTTCAACATATATTTACTCTCTTTGTATAGTGAATATAGTTAAAGATTTATTATATTTTCTTCGTCTCAATTCTTTATTTCACTAATATAATTATTTTCTTTTGTATAGTGAATATAGTTGTAGACTTAGAATATTTTCTTTGTCTCAATTCTCTCTTTCATCACTACACACTATAATTTTTTTCACAATCATATTTTCTTGTACATGCAAGACTACCTCTATTTATAGGTGAGGTATTCATCCTTGTATTGAATAAGAAGAATAAAAAGGGATGGTAAAAAGGAAAAATCAATAGTCTTTAGGTTACAAGAGTTATAAGAAATAATGGCACTAATAGTCATGAGAGTTACAATAAAATAATGAGAGAAGTTACAAATTACTAAAGTCATATTTTACCACCATTAACAATTAGAGTAATATGAGTAGATAAATAGTCTTGTTTTTACATATGTTACATGCAACTAATACAACTAATAGTTATATGAGTTACAAGACATAATGTGGTATATTATGGATAAATAAAATGTTAGAAGTTACATGAGTTAGCAAAATATAATGACACCACTTTCCCCACTTTATGTTCATAAATTATCATGCAAATTAAGATTTTAATATTAAAATGTACAATAACACCAACACTTTAAATTGCATATAAAAATTATGACATTACAAAAAAATGAGTCACTGTCTTAATTCGTGATCTTCATATCCTCTCATCTAATACACTTCTAGAAAAAAAAAATAGCACTGAATGGTCATAAAAACATGGCCCAAATTTGACCATAGTTTAAAAAAAAAAAACTGTAATGACCATTCTCTTTTAAAACAAACTATTTTTGTTTTCTTTTTTTAAATAAAAAAATTAAAATCTTTGTTATTCCCTAAACTTAAAAGTTAATTCCCGCATTGAAAAATGGTAATAAATAAAACATAATTATTATGATCGTTCATGAGATTTAATTTCAAATTCTCAATATATAAATGATTAATGTTGAACACTTTATAATATGAATATACTTTCTAAATTTTAAAATGAAATACTTACACATGTACTTTGATAATTTTATAATTACACCTCCTATGAAGTGTCTCTATAATTGAATATATAATATAATTATTAAATGATAAATTATAACCATAAACATAAATAAAATATTTTTGTGAAGTTATTTTAACGAAATTTTAAAACAAGGGTAAGAAAAATTATTCATACGTTTGATTAAATTTTTTTTTTTCGAAAAAAGGATATTATACAACTTATTTAAACATACCCATTATAAATAATTTTTTATGGCTTTAAATACGTAATTTGTTTGTAATTTTATTTAACTATAATATTTCATTATATATAATATTACAAAGTGGCTAGGAAGGAGGCTAAGTTAGCAGTTACGACTGCTAAGATAACATCGATTTTTTTTTTTGAAAAAAAGGATATTATACAACTTATTAAAACATACCCATTATAAATAATTTTCTATGGCTTTAAATACGTAATTTGTTTGTAATTTTATTTAACTATAATATTTCATTATATATAATATTACAAAGTGGCTAGGAAAGAGGCTAAGTTAGCAGTTACGGCTGCTAAGACAACAATGTTTGAGAGCCTGTATGCGGGGTTAGAGAAGAAAGATGGGGAAAAAAGATTGTATAGGCTGGCTAAAGTTAGAGAGCGGAAGGGTCGTGACCTAGATCAAGTAAAATGCATTAAGGGGGAGGGTGACAGAGTTTTGGTGGAGGATGTTGACATTAAGAGGAGATGGCAGGAGTATTTTCATGGACTGTTGAATGAGGAGGGGGTCAGAAGCATTAAGTTAGGAGAGCTGGAGCACTCGGAGGAAAATCAAAATTTCAGTTATTGTAGACGCTTTAAGGTTGAGGAGGTCAGAGAGGTTATCCGCAGGATGCGGAGGGGTAGGGCGACGGGGCCTGACGAAATTTTGATGGATTTTTGAAAGTTTTCTGGTGGAGCAGGTTTAAAGTGGTTGACTGATTATTTAACGACATTTTCAAGACTGCGAAAATGTCTGAGGCTTGTAGATAGAGTACATTGATTCCGTTATATAAAAACAAGGGTGACATTTAGAGTTGCAACAACTATAAGGGTATGAAGCTGTTGAGTCACACAATGAAGATTTGGGAGAGGATGGTTGAGCGAAGATTGAGGAGGGTCGTGTCCATTTCGGAGAATAAGTTTGGATTTATGCCTGGTCGCTCAATGACAAGGGCAATACACCTGGTGAGGAGATTGGTGGAGTAGTATAGGGAAAGGAAGAGGGATTTACACATGGTGTTTATCGACCTGAAGAAGGCGTATGACAAAGTCCTTGGGAAGGTTCTTTGATGCTTGGAGGTGAGAGGGTCTCGGTGGTGTACATCAGAGCCATTAAGGACATGTACGATGGAGGAAAAACTCGGGTAAGGACGGTGGGAGGAGACTTAGAATATTTTTTGGTTGAGATAGGGTTGCATCAGGGATCGACTCTCAGTTCGTTTATGTTTACGTTGGTGATAGACGTGTTGACGCGGAGTATTCAGGTTGAGGTGCCTTGGTGTATGTTATTTGCAGATGATGTAGTGCTGATTGATGAGACGCGGGGGTATGTGAATGAAAAATTGAAGGTCTGGAGGCAAAACCTTGAATCTAAGGGGTTCAAGTTGAGTAGGTCCAAGACGGAGTATATGGAATGCAAGTTTACTGACTTAAAGCATGAGGACGAAGTGGTGGTGAGGTTGGATTCCCAGGTAGTTTGTAAGAGAGATAGTTTTAAGTATTTTGGGTCTATGATTCAATAAAACGGAGAGATTGATGAGAATGTATCTAAACGTATTGGAGCAGGATGGATGAAGTAGAGGCTCGCCTCGGGAGTGTTGTGTGATAAGAAGGTGCCCTTAAAGCTTAAAGGCAATTCTACAGAGCGGCAGTCTGGTCGTCCATGCTATATGGTGCGGAGTATTGGCCAGTCAAGAACTCCCATATTAAAAAATTGAAAGTAGCAGAAATGAGAATGTTGTGTTAGATGTGTGGACTTACTAGTGGGGATAGATTTAGGAATGAGATTATCCAGGAGAAGGTGGGAGTGACTTCGGTGGAAGATAAGATACAGGAATGAAGGCTGAGATTGTTTGGGCATGTGATGAGGAGGGATACGGATGTCCCAATTCGTAGGTGTGATAGCTAGCTTTGGATGGTTTTATGAGGAGTAGAGGTAGGTCAAAGAAATATTGGAGAGAGGTGATTAGACATGACTTGGAGCTGTTACAGCTTACTAAGGAAATGACCCTAAATAGGAAGGTGTGGAGGTCGAGGATAAGGACAGAAGGCTAATGCGTGTATGGGTTGTAACTAGTAGTTAGGGAGCTCTTGCGTAGTCGGGTTAGGAACCCTAGGACTGTGTCCATTGGTAAGAGCCGCTAGTGTATGCTACTACTAGGTGGGTGACCTTTTCTTATTCCTTATTTCCTATCTCTTATTTTCGTATTGCTCCCATTTTTTGTGTCTCTCTTATTTCCACTTTTACTATTTCCTATTTCTTTTTCGATTACGCTACCCATCCAGTTTCATGTTTTACTATGACCTTGATACCTATTCTTCATCTTGAGCCGGGGGTCTATCAAAAACAACCTCTTTATTTCTTCGGAGGTAGCGGTATGAACTGCGTACATTCTACCCTTCCCAGACTCCACTTGGTGGGAATACACTGGGTTTGTTGTTGTTGTTGTTGTATTTCATTATATATAATCACTTTTTTATTGTAGTTTTTATTTATTTTTCCCTTTAAAGTTATTTTATCTAGAACTACTTAATAAAGTTTCAATTATGTAGGATTTTCATTATATGCAAGGTTTAAATGTTTGTAGCAAAAATAGGAATAACATTTCTAGGGAATGTAACCGTAAGATTTTCATAACACAGAAGATTTAAGTGTTTAGTGTAATTGACTAGGGTCAATAATTATAAATTATATGATTTTTAGGATGTGTTGATGTCTGCCATTTCTAAAATGTTTTGAGCTTTGATTATCTTTATTGATATATTTTAAAATTAAATATTTAAATATGCAGTTTTTAAATTTATTTAAACATACTCCCTTTCGTTTTATTTTATTTTTCACAATTTAACATGACACATTAATTAAGAAAAATAATTAATAACATGGCTAGTTTACGATTGTATCCCTATTAAATAATATTTATATTTTAATTTGAAGAAAAATAATTAATGAAAAAGGTAAACATGGAAAAAAATTATCTCTTTTTGATTTGTGGAAAATGATAAGTAAAATGAGAAATCAAATTAGAAAATTTGTGACAAGTAAAATGAAACGGAGGGAGTAATAAATAATAAAATTACTTAATTAGAGGTCTCATTAATTACAATTTTAACTAGTGATTCACAAGTTATCAAATCGGCTTAGTATAGGGGCACAAGACTACAACATTAGTCCGTGAGTATTCTTTTAGGTTGATGTTAACCAGGGTCATCAAATTATTTAAATTTTTATTTTATTTTTTAAAAGATGATAGCTAAGAAATATGTAAACTTTCACATTTTTTTGGTAAATAAACTATTTTATTTAACCAAGTGAACATTTACAACCAAGAAGCTATAAAACTTCAAAATTAATGCGTGACTCTCTTGGGTTGTTATAAAATAGGATTGACACTTATGAATCATATGAATTTTATGATTTATATAGAGTGATGATTTCTACCATATCTAAAGTGTTTTTAGTTTCAAATGTCGTTATTATATTATTTTTAAATTATTTTTAGATATTTATTTAAATATATATTTTAAATTTATTTAAACATGATAATTTATAAAATTATTTAATTATAAGTCATAATAATAACAAATATAAGTAACGATTCTCAAATTATCAAATCGGTGTAACATATGATCGCAAGACTACAATATTAATGTGTGACTCTCTTGGGTTGTTGTGAACTAGAGTCAACACTATGAATAATTTGATTTTTATAACTTATTGATGTCCACATCTAAAGTGTTTAAGTTTTGACTACTGTTATTAAAATATTTTCAAACTATATTTAAAATATCATTCAAATATGCAAAATTTTAGATTTAAAATTGAACTAATAAAATATGCCCAAGTATAAGTAATGATTCACAAATTATCAAGCCAACCTAGCATAGAGGTGCAGGACTACAATATTAATCACGACTTTCTTAGATTGATATGAACTAGGGTTGATACTTATGAATATATATTTTTTACGATCTCTAAGATACATTGATGTCTTCCATGTTTAAAGTGTCTACAATTTTAACTTTCGTTATTAAATATTTTCGATTAAAATTAAATTTTTTGTTATTATGTTTACATAAAATTAAAATAGGTATTTAAATAATTGTCAGACATAATTTGTAAGATATTTCAATAACAACAACTCAGCATACTTTAGACCTGATAAATGTTGTCACATTATAGAAATCATACATATAGTTCACATCTGTCGAACCAAAGATAGTGAGATATAAGTGTTGACCATACAAGTCTTTCGCCTTTATGTTACGCCAATTTGATAAATTGCAGATCGTTATCTATATGTATTACTAAATTAACCTCCAATTAATTAGTTTTTAATTATTATATTTAAATAAAATTAAGCTATATAATTAAATATTTTTTAAACATAATTTGTGAAATATTTCTATAACTACAACTCAACACTCTCTAGAATTTGTAAATGTCGACACATTATAAAAATCATGCATATAGTTCATATGTGTCAAACCAAAAAGAGTGACACATAAGTGTTGATCGTACAAGTCTTTCGCTTCAACGTTACGCCAATTTGATAAATTATGAATCATTACTATATTTGTTACTAAAACGACCTCTAATTAATTAGTTTTTAATTATTATCTTAAAACAAAATTAAACTATATATCTGAATAATTTATAAAAATAATTTGTGAAATATTTCAATAACGACAACTCATCATACTTTAGAACTGGTAAATGTTAACACACTATAAAAATCATTCATATTGGTCATATGCGTCGAACAAAAAAGAGTGAGACACAAGTGTTGATCCACAAGTCTTTTGCCTCTATGTTACGCCGATTTGATAAATTATAAATCATGACTTATATTTGTTATTAAAATGACCTCTAATTAATTATTTTTTAAGAATTATGTTTCAAAATTAAAATATACATTTAAATAATTCTCAAATATAATTTATAAGATATTGTAATAACGACAACTCAACATACTTTAGACCTGATAAACGTCGTCACATTATAGAAATCATGCATATAGTTCACATCTGTCGAACCAAAGAGAGTGAAATATAAGTATTGATCATACAAGTCTTTCACCTTTATGTTACACCAATTTGACAAATTGCAAATCTTTACTTATATATATTACTAAATTAACCTCCAATTAATTATTTTTTTATTATTATATTTGTCATACCCTATTTTTACCTAAAGTCAAAACGAGCACGACATTATGGACTCTAAAAGAATAAATTTTGTACAGAGTTGCCACCTAATTTTTAAGGAAAATTAGAAAACCTATTTAATTATTAACAATTATGACATTATTTTAATCCGTAAAACCAATTTAGATTCTAGGTAAGGGTTCAAATTATTTCGAAGGGAAGGTATTAGGCACCTTTCAGAATCCACAAATGTAATTCCCGACCAGACTTAAATTTTTTACAAGGCGAAGGAAAAAATCAATGCTTATAAATAAAATCTAAAATATACAGTAAAATAATATAAACTATTTGCATATAAAGAATGTATAAATTACATAAATAATTGTATATAAAAAATGTGTGAAGATGATCGGAAGTATATAAGAATATGTATGGAAACAAAAAAAAAAATGAATAAAAAAAATATTTTAAAGAAAAAAATTACGCAATATTTTTAAATGTATAAGTATGAATTAATTGATTACATATCTAAATTAATTTAATTTTTTGATAAATATTAATGACCTAAATTTGTCTAAATACGCGGTAAAGATTGTATAAGTTAAAGCATTCCCGCCCAATGCCCCAAAAATAAAGTTTTCAGTATGATAATATTTGTACAAATATAAGAATATAAAAATACAACACAAAATTTAAAATCTTCCTTGAATGCCACTCCCAATGAATTCTCCTAATAACCTGTATAAATAAACACTTGTAATAAAAATGTTAGTAACAAATAAATAATTATCAAACAAATAAGAAGATGTGTGTGCATATATGTATAAAAAATAAAAAATTTCAGTAAAAAATGTGGGCTCAGAAGATTTTAGGTATGTCATGGCTACAAAGTGGTTGCTCGATTTATTAGCCGTCCTAAATCATCTTGCCAAGATACGAATCATAAAACTTTTACGTTGTTATAAAAATTTTGTCATAGCCCAATTTATTTATTTTATTACGTATTTATATACTTAATATCCGTCTTTTTATTTGTGCAATCCTCAAAAATCGACGAAAAATTTCTTGATCGGTCAACTAGTGTAGTATTTTATTCATTATCAATATAACCGCAAAGTCAGTAAATAAAATGGATGAAATCCTCCAAATTTAGGGTCCGTTTGGCCATGGATATATTTTTTTTTTTTTGGAAATTTTTTTTTCGGAGTTGAAAATTATGATGTTTGGCCATGAAAATTTGGAAAACAATTCTGAAATTAAATTCCGAAAATGGAAAACAACGTTTTGTTGTTTTCCATTTTTTTCACTCCAATTTCAACTTCCATTATTATTACATATAACCCCAATCTTTAATTTTTTACACAAAACCCTCTTATTAACTAAATTTCATATTTTTTTAAAAAGACCAAATTCATTAAAATAATTAATTCAAGTGAAAATAATTAAGAATTTTTATCAACAAATTTAATAATATATAAAATATATTTATATCTATCAATCATATTTATCAAAATATATTTTTTCTCTATTCAATCGATTATGGTTAGATAAACTTATTTAGTTCGTGCTTGTGATATTTTTTTTTTCAAATTATAGAAGAATAACAATCATAATAATTAGTTTGTTGTTAATTATTTTATCAATTGAAGACATATATAAATTATTTTCTCAACATTTGGTTGTGTATTAGAAGGTAAATTAGTAGTTGAGTGATTTTGATAATTTTTAAAAGTTGACGGTATAAAATCATATTTTAAAAAGATTTTTCAAAAGTTTAAATTTTTTTAAAAAAAGACATGATCAAACACAACTCCAACTCCAACTTCATCTCCATCTCCATCTCCAACTCCAACTCCAACTCCAAAAAAAAAATAATTTTCATGGACAAATGGTTACTTAATTCCCAAAGAATGCGAACCAGTAGCAGAATATATAAAAAATTATGCCAAATCAATCCAAAATAATTCTGATAAAAAGGAAAATAAACTAAGTAGTCGTTTGGCCATGAAAACTCAAATTTTCTGGTATTGGAGTTGAAGTTGGAGTTGAAATTGGACTTGGAGTTGGAGTTGTCTTTGGCCATGTCTTTTTTTTAAAAAAAAAAAATTGACTTTTGAAAAAACTTTTTTAAATATGATTTTATGCCTTAACTTTTACAAACTATCAAAATCACCCAACTAAAATTTACCTACTCATGGAAAAAGAATATAATTAGCCATTATTACAAAAATAATTACATATACATGGCCATATTTAATGAATTTCAATTATGGCATATATAATATTTACATTAATAGCCGTTTTCTCATATTTGAAAATTTTAAATATGAATGTTATATTAACAGATAATAGCCGTTTTCTCATATTTGAAAAATTTAAATATGAATGTTATATTAACATATCACTGCTTCCTGTTTTTTAGATAACAAATATTATCTTTCAAACAAATTTATTTTTTTTAGAAATTTATTTAATTTATTTCCTTCATTTTTCGTTCCTAAAAAAATAGGAAATGATGAGTTGTTATTAAATTTTAGGGTGCCGCTAATTTATTTCTTTAATTTTCTTATAAATGAAAGATTTTACTGTGTGGAATAAATTATTTCTATGTAAAACATGTTTTGCATATTTATGGTATATTATATCATATACCATAAATATATAAATATGTTTAGTATGTTTCTTTTACTTTATATTTTTATATAGATATACATGGTATAAACTTTATATATAACATACTTTGTATATTTATATTATAAATATACTTAATATTTTTCTTAATACTTTGTATATTTATATACGTGTGTATATGGTATATACATGGTATAAATTTTAAATATAACATACTTTGTATATTTCTATTATAAATATAATACTTTATATATTTATGGGTATAAATATAATACTTTATATATTTATGGATATAAATATAAATTAACAGTAAAATAATGTCTTAAATAAGGGATAAAAATAATGATGAGAGAGAAAAAGAGATATATATTAATTAAGATAGCATTAAGTTTGAAATTATAATTATCTTATTCTTTAAAACTGCTACATACGTAATATTGAAAAAGTAATGTTATAAGGAGAGTTTTATGTAAAAATTTAAAATATTGGGATTATATGTAATAATAATAAAAGTTGGAATTAGAGTTGGAAAATTGTGAAAACAACAAAAACCTGTTTTCACTTTTCAGAAATTTTTTTCGAAATTATTTTTCAAATTTTCATGGCCAAACATCACAATTTCCAACTTCAATTTTTTTTTTTGAAAAAAAGAAAAAAATTCATGGCCAAACGGGCCCTAAATGAATTAGCAGAAGGCAACTCATAAAACAACAACAAACATGTAGTAGCTGTTTGGCCATGAAAATTAAAATTTTTCGAAGTTGGAGTTAAAATTGGAGCTGGAATTATGTTTGACCATGTCTTTTTTGAATTTTTTTTTTGACTTTTGAAAAAACTTTTTAAAATATGATTTTATGTTCTAACTTTTACAAATTATCAAAATCACCCAACTAAAATTTACTAACTAATGAAAAAGAACATAATTAGTTATTATTATAAAAATAATTACATATTTATGGTCATATTTAATGAAATTTAATTATGACATATATAATATTTATATTAATAATCGTTTTCTCATATTTGAAAATTTTAAATATGGATGTTATATTAACAGATTACTGCTTCCTGTTTTTTAGGTAACAAATATTATCTTTCAAATAAATTTATTTTTTTAGAAATTTATTTAATTTATTTCTTTCATTTTCCAATCCTAAAAAATAGAATATGATGAGTTGTTATTAAATTTTAGGGTGCCGCTAATTACTTCTTTAATTTTTTTATACATGAAAAATTTTACTGTGTATAAATAAATTATTTCTATGTAAAATTTGTTTTGCATATTTATGGTATATTATATCACACACCATAAATATATAAATATACTTAGTATGTTTCTTTATACTTTATATTTTTATATATGTTTTTATATGGTATATACACGATATAAACTTCATATATAACATATTTTGTATATTAATATTATAAATATACTTAATATGTTTCTTAATACTTTGTATATTTAATATGTGTATATGATATATACATGATATAAACTTTATATATTTCTATTATAAATATAATACTTTATATATTTATGGATATTAATATAATACTTTATATATTTATAGATATAAATATAAATTAGCAGTAAAATAATTTTTTAAATAAGAGAGAAAATTAAATAGGAGATAAAAATAATGATGAGAGATAAAAGAAGATATATATTAAATAAGATAACATTAAGTTGGAAATTATAATTATATTATTCTTTAAAACTGTTATATACTTAATATTGAAAAAATAATGTTATAAAGAAAATTTTACGTAAAAATTTAAAAGATTAAGGTTATATGTAATAATAATAAAAATTAAAATTGAAATTAAAAATTTATAAAACCAACAAAAATCTATTTTCTCTTTTCAGAATTTTTTTTTGGAATTATTTCTCATCATACACCACAATTTTCAACTCCAAATTTTTCTTTTTGTTAAAAAAGGGAAAGATTTACATTTCCAAACGGGCCCTTAGTGCACTTACCAGATCATCAGAGCACTATTCTTTCCGAAAATAAATCAAAACACAAGAAATAAACTATAGCCAACCAAATCAGGGTAACAAGATATGCAATAGCACATAAACCAGTAGAAACTCAATTCAAGGGAGTGTATTTTCGACGAACAACAATTATAAACGGAGAAGGAAGTGGCGTTGCTTCCATAGCTTTGGCCGGGGCAACGCCATATGTACAAAGCTCCGGTCAGATCGGGCCCAACAATGGTACAACAACAATGAGGGGGAGCAGCGGGTGGTGGAGGAAGATCCGAGGTTGAACTCCGGTGGTTGTTTGGTTGTGATTCCGGCCATATTTGGCCGGAGAAGATAGAAGAAGAGATTGGGGTATGTTGGTATGGTTGTCGGAGCCGTTTGGGGATGGAGAAAGGAGGAAGAGAGTGGTAATTTATGGTGGCTGGTCGGCGGGCTGGTGGATGTTTCGCCGGTGTTGGTGACTCGTGGTGGTGCGGCGCGGCTGGAGAGGGGGAAAAGAAGAGGGAAAGGGGAGAAGGGGACTGGTTGGTGGAGGTTACCGTGGTGGCCGGAGCTCCGGCGGTAAAGGGCGGCAAGGGAAAGGGGGGAAAAGGAGAAAAAATACGGGAGATGAGAGAGAGACTGACGTATGGAATCTGATATTTGTGTGTGTATTGTGTGTGTATATTGTGTATTTTTATTTTTTCTCAAAAATAATAAATATCCCTCCCGTTCTTTTATAATATAAAGTGACCCCTTTTATTATCCAAAAAAATGAAGAATTAACTCCTTTTTGTCTCCCTAATGCATGATTTAAACCACGGATTATTATCTTATGGATTTTTCACCTTTTAAACTAAAATATAAAAAAAAAATTATCCAAAAAATAAAAATCTCAATTCGCCATCTTAAGTGTCACCTTTTAAAAGTAACGAGACCTTAACTTGATTGATTTGTTTCTCTGTATATTAAAATAATTAAACTGACTCACATTTGCATGCAGATCATATTAAATAATGTATAAAGTAATGAATATCGATATATAATTACTGAAAAATATAAACAACAAATAAAAAGTATAATTATCTTGAAAAAAATATATTATGCTATAAATAATTAAAATTATATTATGCAATAAAAAATTACAATGCTGTGTACGTATGTAAATAACTGGGCAAAAAAAAATTAAAATAATAATAAAATGATAAGAATTCTAAAATTTATGAAATTAAAGATAATTATCAATAAATTATGTAAAATTAAAATATGAAAATAAATGTGTAAAAAATTTTAAAATAATGATGATTATCAATAATTTATTAACAATTGCAAAAATAAGTGAAAAATTGTATATTGTGCCATGTAACGATCAGAGAGCCTATATACGTTAATTTAAGTATGGAGAGTCAAAATTAAGTGTCAACAGTTTGCCCCTTTTCGTTTGAAGATAATGTAGAAGTCTTCAAACGAAAACGTTGATGTGTAGCCAATTTTGCTCGACAAAAAAATATTTTTAATAAAAAAATTCTAGTGAACTCCAATTTGGATTTGCCTACATTTTTTGAGTTGCTTGAGAAACAGGTTGGGTATAGCTCAAAAGCTATCCCAGTATGTCCTACTTTTGGTTGGACAAACCCAATACTTTCGCGAATTCTATGCTGCAAAAATGTACAAAACTAAAAAACAACAGATAAACTGGTAATTAAGCTGAATTTTATTTTTCAAGAAATGTAAAAATAAATAAACAAAGACATTACAAGATTTTAACCAAAGACAAGTAAAATATTCAATTAAAAATAAAAATTACATAAAGATCTTATTAGGGAGCAGATTAACCCAAAATATTTTATTTTAGGGTGGACGGACCTAATTTATCATCAAATGATATACTTGCAAGTGCATCAAACTAGGAAGTACTTCTTAATAAAACATAAACGAAAAATTTAACTTGATTTTCTTTTTTCCTTTTTAAAGAAATTAAAGATAACATGCAGTGCTTAACTAATTAAGAAAAATTGTACAGAAAAAGATAACATTTAGTGCTTAAATTGTAAAAATAAGTACATTGCAATATTTACAGGTAAAAACAAAGCATGCAGTGTTTAAATAAGAAGGTAAACGCATTGCAATGTGCAAATAAATGTAAAGATGACATGTGGTGCTTAAATTATAAAACAAATACATTGTGATATGTGCAAGAAAAAGCCAAGATGACATGCAGTGTTTAAATGATAAAATAAATATATTACGATAGTTGCGAGGCATGCGGTGCATAAATGATAAAATGCATTGTGATATGTCGTGCAGTACTTAAATAAAAAAAATAAATGCATTGCGATATGTGTCAGCAAAGACAAAATGATATGCAGTGCTTGAATGATGAAAATAAATACATTGCGATATTTACGAGGCATGCGATGCTTAAATGATAAAATGCATTGCGATATATGCGTGCAGTGCTTAAATAAGAAAAATAAATGCATAGCGATATGTCAATAAAGGCAAAGATGACATGCAGTGTTCAAAAGGTGAAATGAATGCATTGCGATATTTGCGAAGCATGCAGTGCTTAAATGATAAAACGCATTGTGATATGTGCGTGCAGTGCTTACATGACGAAATAAATGCATTGTAATATTTGCGAGGCAACAGTGTCCAAATGATAAAATAAATGCATTGCATTATGTGCGTGCAGTGCTTAAATGCAGAGCAATATGCGATGATAAAAGCAAGAATGGGATGCAATGCTGAAATGATAAAATAAATATATTGCGATAAGTGCGAGTAAAGGTAAGAATGACATACGATGCTTGAATAATAAAATAAATAAATACATTGCGATGCGTGCAAGTAAAGATAAGAATAAAATGCGGTGCTTAAATGACAAATAAATGCAGTGCGGTATACTGCCAACAAAGACAAAGATAACATGCAGTACTTAAATAATGAAATAAATGCATTGCAATATTTGCGAGGCATGCAGTGCTTTAATAACAAAATGCATTGCGATATGAGCCAGTAAAGACAAAGACGACATGCAGTGCTTAAATAATAAAATAAATGTATTGCGATGTGCAAGTAAAGATAAAGCTAGCATGTAGTGCTTAAAAGATAACATAAATGCATTGCAATGTGTGATGCATTGCAATGTGTGCAAATAAAGATAAAAAAAATGTGCAGTGCTTAAATGCATTGCAATGCGTGCAAATAAAAGTAAGAATAAAATGCGGTGCTTAAACGATAAAATAAACGCGTTACGATGCGTGCAAATAAAGACAAAGATAAAATGCAGTACTTAAATGATAAAATAAATGCATTGCGATATGTGTCAGCAAAGGCAAAAATAGCGTGCAGTGTTAAATAATAAAATAAAATACATTGCGAGATGTGCAAATAAATAAATACAGTGCTTAAATAACAAATGATTAAAAAAATACATTGTGATGCGTGCAAGTAAAGCAAAGATAGCACACAGTGCAAAAAAAAAGTAAATATGTGTAAGTAAAGACAAGCAAGTATAAATATTAAATTAAAAAAAAGCGTGTACACTGTCTTTTGGAGGGCAGACCGACCCGATTATCCTATTTTAGGGTGGATAAATCCATGTAAAAAAATAAATATTAAGCAAAGAAATATTTGGGAATGAAAGTATTCACATATTCTCGATGCTGCTTTCAAAATTGCCCCAGTATCAAGTTGTAAGATGCTGGGGAATGCAAGATCGTGTACTTGCTGGGGAGAAAGAATATTTATGGATTGTGACGACCGAACTCTGCGTAGAACTTCCTACATATCTCGAATGTTATGAGAATCAGGCCAATGTAGTTCGAAATAAGAAAATAAAGTAAATTTTGAGGTGGATTCTTAAAATTTGCTCCAGTGTATGATATATGGCTAACACTGTCTCTTTGAAAAAAAAAAACTTAAAAAGATGTACGACGTCTCCTGATTGTCTATGGGGACTTGAAAATGAATGAAGTCTTTGATTATCTATGAAGATTGAGGTACTCAGCTAGTGAGGTGACTGAAATCTAATAGCCTCTCGATTGATATGGCTATAAAAAATGTAAAAAATACTTAAATGGGCGCCTAACTACAAAATAAAATGCCGGTATTTAAAGGCATGTGTTTGAAAGAAAAAATCAAATATCCTTATTTGAAAATTAGGTACTTTAAATAAAAAGTAAAAATGCATTTATGTTAAAGTCGACACCTTGAATGAAAGGTAAAAAAGGATGTCCGTATGTTAAAGCGGACGTCTTTAAACAAAAGAAAAATATTGTATTTTTTAGTTAAAAATGCTAAAAGATGAAGAAGACACAATCGTGTTTTGACTTCAGTTGGTACCAATAATTAGTAGTGTGCATAAGAATTCTCCCATCTCCTTTTCAGCTAACCGAGATCAACTTCAGGGTAACTTTTATAGTTTCAAGTGGTACCTCAGATACGCCTAAGTATCGACAAGATTTGTTCGTCTTGTTCCAAATAAAGATTTTAAACTATGTCTATTCTTATATTTCAAGTGCCCAATCCAGAAAGAAAGTCTCATTTCGTACATATTTGAGTAATTTTCTTTTTAAATTTGGACAAATCTAGAGAAATACACTCACACACAGAAAGAATTCAATGCATGTAATTGTGATACTATAGGCTTGACCTCCATGTAAGTATCCACTAATGTGAGAACGCTTGAAATAGGATCTCGTAGTACTTTATATCAGCTTGTAACGTAGGCTTGAGGACGGGTAGAATAATACTTGGGATAAAAGTGACTAATCCCTCAATGAGCATTACACTGCATTTGTGCTTTCAACATTTGTTGTGCTTTGACGCATGATCTTTTAGTTGTGCTTCGTTGTCTCTTGCTTTGCATTTGCTTCGAGTTCTTTTGAATTTTGCGTTGGAGTTTTCCCCCACTTTTCAAGAAATTATATTTTTTTTATTTTTTTCTCTTTTTTGGGGGATTTTGCTCTTTTCGAAGTCATTTTTTATTTTTTGTTCATCTAATAACATATTCTTTGTCTTTTGCGTCTTCGATCTTGAATCTTCGTTCGTAATTTGCACGTATTTAATGCGCTCAAGGAGGTAGGGCAAAGAGAGGGATAGTGCATGTAAGCACTCAGAAAAGTATAGTCTTAGATGCGGTTGTCCAAATAAAAGGTCTTAGGCTAAAAAAGGGGAATGCTAGGGATTAATGTCATTTGGTGGGCTATGAAAGGCTCAATCGGGTCAAAAAAGGCCTACGGTCCTTTTTTAAACTAAGTGCAACTCAGAATTTTGCTTCAACAGACATCAAAGTCAAGTTCTAGATCAACAATGTAATGCAATAAATTAAGCTAAAGCTCGCCACATAATGCACATGAAACAATGAGGTTGGCTTCGTATTTGTCTTAAATGTATGCAAGAGAATTTTCAAGTGTTACTTAGATGTGATAAAAGGTACCAAAAGAACCTATGACTTACCATAAAGTCTACTCCTCCTACCCTATCAATCTGCTCTTTCTCATGCACACTCCTAACTGTATTGATATCAACTAAGTCAAAATTTTATTTTATTTTTTTAAAAAAGAATGGGATCGAACCCAAATAAGGGTTGCCTACGTATCTTATGAAAACAAGAATCAGGTCTGCGTAGTTCAGGCAAATTTGTGAATTAGTATGCGCCATGTATGATAAGAAAATAATGGTCATTAATAAAAATAATGTGAAAGACGATCAGGAAAGAACTGCTGGAAAGAACTGCTTTTAGCATCAAAATTATTCTGATCAAATGATCGAAAGAATGGATGTAAAGCATGAGAGGAGCTTGGACACAACTTCAGTATGCTGACAAAATTAAAAAGCTGAATATTGAAGGAATTATGACGTTATTTTATCGTAGTTGGCAGAATTATTATAATTGAAAAATATTAAATTCTTGCTTTAGAGAGTGGGGATCAATACGTCATAAATTTAATGGTTCACGACGTTCGAAAAAAGAAACTAGGTAAAATTGAGTAAAGATCTAAAGATAGGCCGGCTAGGCACTAATGTCAATGAGATTTGAATTTTGAGGAGCTATTAAATTGCGCTCTTGAAGGCTTTTTGAGAGCGTCTTTGAACTGTTTCAGAAAATTGCCCCAATTTGAATACCGGAGAAATTATTCTGAAACAGTGAAGAGCCCGAACCCTAATGCAGGGTTGCCTACGTATTTTGTCAAGACAAGAATCAGGTCAAAACGTAGTTCAAACGTATACGCAATTATTGACAATGTTACCAAGGTGCATCTTTTAACTAATTCGCACTGCAAAACAAAGGTTAAATTACATCTTCTCACTAAAGTATAACCAATTAATAGTAAATAGGCATAATTATTCTTTAAATATGTACAGAAACTATGATAGTGTGTTACTTTGGGTCGTAAACCCTTCGGACATTTGGATAAAACTAACTAACAATGCATGTACCTAAAAAGATGTTATTTTAGCTCTATTCTATGCTAACTAAGAGTGGGTAAACAAGGACTTGGATTTCCTATATGACAAGGTACATAGTCCCACGATAGTAAAACTCCCGCTTACCCCACGTATACGCCAACTCTCTAAAATAAGGTGATTTAATTTTTTTTTGAGAAAGTACAATCCACGTGTACAATGTGTGACAATCCACGTGTACAATGTGTGCTAGTGTCAGTTTTCCAAAATGGAGAAAATATGAGCGGAATGATAATTTATATAAAGCAATAAACAATCTATAAACAAATAAATAATTTAAGCCATATAAACATGATAAATCAAGACAATTAGTATGAAACAAATAACAATGTATAAAAACATAAATAATTACCTAAATTTGTAATGGTTAAAACTTTGTATTTCCCAGTAGAGTCGTCAAACTGTCATACCCTATTTTTACCTAAGGTCAAAACGAGCACGACATTATGGACTCTAAAAGAATAAATTTTATACAGAGTCGCCACCTAATTTTTAAAGAAAATAAGGAAACCTATTTAATTATTAGCAATTATGACTTTATTTTAATCTGTAAAATTAATTTAGATTCAAGATAAGGGTTCAAATTATTTCGAAGGGAAGGTATTAGGCACCCTTCAGAATCCACAAATGTCGTTCCCGATTAGACTTAGATTTTTTATGAGGCGAAAGAAAAAATCAATGCTTATAAATAAAATCCAAAATATACATTAAAATAATATAAACTATTTGCATATAAAGAATGTATAAATTACATAAATTATTGTATATAAAAAATGTGTGAAGATGATCAAAAGTATATAAGAATATGTATAAAAAGAAAAGAAAAATTGAATAAAGAAAAATTTATTTTAAATAAAAAGATTATGCAATATTTTCAAATGTATACGTATGAATTAATTGATTAAATATCTAAATTAATTTATTTTTTTTATAAATATTAACGACCTAAATTTGTCTAAATACGCGGTAAAGATTGTATAAGTTAAAGCATTCCCGCCCAATGCCTCCAAAATAAAGTTTTCACTATGATAATATTTGTACAAATATAAAAATATAATGCAAAATTTAAAATCTTCCTTGAATGTCACTCCCGACGAATTTTTTCAATAACCTGTATAAACAAACACTTACAATAAAAATATTAGTAACAAATAAATAATTATTAAAAAATTAAGAAGATGTGTGTACATATATGTATAAAAACTAGAATTTTTCAGTAAAAAATATAGGCTCGGATCAAATTTTAAGTACGTCATGAAATATGGGCTCAGACCAAATTTTAGTTACGTCATGTCTACGAAATGATTGCTTAATTTATTAGCCGTCCTAAATCGTCTTGCCAAGATATAAATCATAAAACTTTTACGTTGTTATAAAAATTTTGTCATCGCTCAATTCATTTATTTTATTACATATTTATATACGTAATATCCATCTTTTTATTTGTGCAAGCCTAAAAAATCGACGGAAAATTTCTTCATTGATCAACTAGCGTAGTATTTTATTCATTATCAATATAACCTCAAAGTCAGTAAATAAAAAGGATGAAATCCTCCAAATTTAATTCCTAAAGAATGCGACCCAGTAGCAGAATACATCAAAAATTATGCCTCATCAGTCCAAAATAATGCTGATAAAAAGCAAAATAAACTAAATGCATTAGCAGTAGGCAACTCAGAAAACAACAAACATTTAGTGCACTTAGTAGATCATCAAAGCACTACTCTTTCCGAAAATAAATCAAAATACAAGAAATAAACTATAACCAACCAAATCAGGGTAACAAGATATGCAATAGCACATAAACCAGTAGAAACTCAATTCAAGGGAGTGTTTTTTCGACGAACAACAATAATAAACGGAGAAGGAAGTGGCGTTGCTTCCACGGCTTTGGCCGGAGCAACGCCATATGTACAAAGCTCCGGTCAGATCGGGCCCAAAAATGGTACAACAACAATGAGGGAGAGCAGCGGGTGGTGGAGGAAGATCTGAGGTTGAACTCCGGTGGTTCCAGATTAGGCCGGAGAAGATAGAAGAAAAAATTGGGGTATGTTGGTGGGGTTGCCGGAGCTGTTTGGGGATGGAGAAAGGAGGAAGAGAGTGGTGGTTTGTGGTGGCTGGTCGGCGCGCTGGTGAATGTTTCGCCGGCGTTGGTGGCGCGTGGTAGTGCGACGCGGTTGGAGAGCGGGGAAAAGAAGAGGGAAATGGGAGAAGGGGGCTGGTTGGTGGAGGTTGCCGGAGCTCCAGCGGTAAAGGGCAGCAAGGAGAAGGGGGAAAAGGAGAAGAAAAACGTGAGATAAGAGAGAGAGAATGGCGTATGGGATCTGATATTTGTGTGTGCGTATTGTGTGTGTATATTGTGTATTTTTATTTTTTCTCAAAACTAATAAATCCCCCTCCCATTCTTTTATACTCCCTCCGTTTCACAAAAATAAGTGAATTATTGGAATAATTTTAGTGTTTCAAAATAAGTGAATGATTCACAATTCAAGGTAGATGTTGAATTTTTTTTTCAAATTTATCCTTCATTAAATGTGCATTGAAAATGATATATCATGTGCCTTTATTTTTTGAATAAGGTAAAAAATAAAAAAACATGATAAATTTATGTTTTTGCTTTTTTTCCTTAACATGTGTGTTAAAATTTAACAATTAATTCATTGTAGAACGGAGGAAGTAATATAAAGGGACCTTTTTATTATCCAAAAAATAAAGAATCAATCCCTTTTACCCCCTGATGCATGATTTAAACCACAGACTATTATCTTATGGGGTTTTCACTCTTTTAATCAAAATATAAATTTTTTTTTTCAAAAAATAAAAATCTCAATCTATCACCTCAAGTGTCATCTTTTAAAAAGTGACGAGACCTGACTTGATTGATTTGTTCTGTGTATTAAAATAATTAAGCTGACTGACATTTGTAGATCGTGTTAAATAATGTACAAAATAATGAATGTCGATATATAATTACAAAAAAATATAAACAACAAATAAAAAATATAATTATCTTGAAAAATATATTATGCTATAAATAATTAAAATTATACCATGTAGTAAAAAATTACAGTGCTGTGTTGTGTATGTATGTAAATATGCAAAAAAAATTAAAATAATAATAAACTGATAAGAATTTTAATATTAATGAAATTAAAGATAATTATCAATAAATTATGTAAAACTAAAATATGACAATTAATGAGTAAAAAAATTCTAAAATAATGATGATTATCAATAATTTATTAACAATTGTAAAAAATATGTGAAAAATTGTATATTGTGTCAGTTAACGACCAGAGAGTCTAAATGCGTTAATTTAAGTATAGAGAGCCTAAATTGAGTATCAACATTATGTATTGGTTATATAATTACTCATCAAACACGCTATGTGGGTCTTTTTACCGCTACATCTCTCCAATCGATGCATTGAATCATTGTTTCCTGTTTTCATTTAATTAAAAGCTATAAAAACGTCTGTTCTCAAGAAAAACCGTTGGTATACGCTAGGTAAGCCTTTTCTATTCCCACACATCGACTGACCATTGGGTGGGAATATAAAATACCACCTTCTATAGATCTATAAATACAGTGCTTATTTCTATGTAAGCCTTTAGTTATCCCTAAACCTTGGATAATCACATGTTATGGGGTTGGTAAAAGAAAATAATTAAATTTAAAAAGATTTTAACAGATAATAACATGTTTTGGGGCTGGTGAAAGAAAATAATTAAATTAAAAAAGATTTAAATAAATAATCTTGAACTATTGGTGACACTTAATAAACTGCCATCAATGTTGACCCATGTCAAATTCACGTAAAAATATACTTATTCTTTGAGGGTCCATCGATTCTTTTGATCTATCGTAGACTTACATCGTTAGGAGTGCATCGATTGATCTCCTGATTATTTGTAGACCACGGAGATCTATGTACACTGCTATAGATCATCACTTGGATGTTGTTCAAAAATGAATAAATAAATAAAAAGTAAATGTATTATGAGTTTCTACACATATGAAGAAGTGTAAACAAGTTACGTAATCATATTAGAGCTTATACAAATTAGAGATGGTGAATTAAGGAGTGTGTGAATGGATAATGGTTGAACAAAAAATATCCTAAGAGTAATGTTTGTCAAAGTACAAGTATGTTTTGAGGATGATGATTATTCAACCACTATTCATTCCACATACTCTTTTAGTTTGGGAGTGGTGATTGAAGGAGTATGTGGAATGGGTAGTCATCAAATAGAATCAACATCCTCAAAACATACTTGTCCTTTGACAAACATTACTCTTAGGATATTGTTTGTTCAACCACTACCCATTAACACACTCCTTAATTCACCACCTCTAATTTGTATAAGCTCTAATATGATTATGTGACTTGTTTACACTCCTTCATATGTGTAGAAACTCATAGTATATTTATTTTTAATTTATTTATTCATTTTTAAACAATATCCAAGTAATGGTCTTTACTAGTATACATAGATCTACGTGATTTACGAATAATCCATAGATCAATCGATGCTCTACCTAAAGTGTAGGTCTACGGTAGACCAATTAAATCGATGTACCCTCAAAGCACAAGTATATTTTTTATTGTATTATTTTCTTAAAACATGTTATTGAGGGTTCATCAATTACGAGTGTCTACGGTAGACTTTAGTATCTCGTTGATGACTGACATAGGTCATGATCTACGATAGTAAATTAAGTGTCACCAATAGTTACAAAAACACACAATTATTATTTCAACAGTAACAAATGGCCAGTTTTGTACTCCTTCAGTGTTAACACATCTTTTTACTTCATATATAATGTCCTTCATTCCTCATTATTTTATTGCATTCACTTTGTTTTTATTTTAAAATTCTACAATGTCTCAAGCATCTCAAACATCCAATTCTAAAAAGACTTTAATTAGTCATTGTGGAAATGCGGCTGTTTTGAGGACGTCACGCACAGACTCAAATTCAGGTCGCAAATTCTATAATTATGCAATTGCGAAGGTGAGTCGTGTATGCCTTTTTATATAGTTAAGTAAATCGTTATGTAATTATTATTTTTTTCAAGGATAATGGCGCATGCTCGTTTTTTAAATGGCTTGATGAGCTATCACCTTCAAGCAATCCATCAACGTTGAGTTCGAGACCCGAGACGTCAAATTTTTATGGCTTGACAAAATTTAATGTAATACCCTGCTGATAATGCTCAAATTACACTCTTGAATGGGTGTAAGCGATCGTTGTCAATATAAAACCCAACTAGGTTGGGGTCGAATCCCACAGGGAATAAGGTGTGAACATCAATTTGTTTACGAAATACTTTACTGGTAGTTTATCGTTTCCGAAAGTTGGGGATTTAAAGTTCACAATGTATCAATCTTCACTTTCTGAATTTTTAGAGTTGTTATGAATATAAATGGGAAACCAGGGTTATGATCACCAAAGGTTTCGGGTATTGACAGATACTAGGTAATGCTAAAGAACATCGGAATGAGTAGAACAACAGAATATCCCTGACTATGATACTATCTGACTTATCTCTCGACCTCACAAGACAATTTATTATCTAATTCTCTCAAACTTAGATAATTTATCTATATCCAATCGGATGTTATCTCAGGTAGATTAATCTAGTTACGGCATTAATCATTAAACAGAAGGTTGGTAGTTTCCGAGTCCCTGTTGATAATTCCCGTCCTCAAGTCTATTTCTCCGTTAGAAGTAAATAAAACATAAGGCATAATCTAATCTTTGCAACCACTAGATTTCAGTTAAAACCACAGAATTTTAAGATGTTCTACTACTCTTTGAATCCGTTAAACACTTAGCATCATATCAAACCCTTATCCTTGGATCCCATAACCCCGGCTAATCAAATTAGCCGCTCATGATTTAACGAAGGAAATCACAAGTTGAATTCATGATGATAATGATAAACTTACGAATAGATGGAAAACAACGAATAATTTCTTAAATTAAATCCCAAGTTAGAAACCTAAGAATAGTTGATAAGAAAGAAACTAAAAATAATTGGAAAAAGAGAACAATGTACGTGTTTCTTCCTTCAAAATTCTTGTTTTGAATAATGAAAACTTCCCTCCCTTAAAAACCCTAAAAACTGCTATTTATACTAAAGCCTAATTAAGGAAATAAAATAACAAAATCACAGCTGGGATCGAATTTAGGTGATGCCATATTGGTGTTGGTTGTCAGGCTTCTGATGACGTCTCATATATGTTGTCAGAAGTCATGCCATCTTGACCTATTCTGCCTCACTCTGATGATGTCCTATGAAGGCTTACCACACTTGTGACGGCGTGTAACAAATGTCGTCAGACCTTCAGCTTATTTCACCATGTTCTGCCTCACTCTGACGGCATATTCTGATGGCTTATCACACTTGTGACGACATATTGAGAATGTCGTCACTCTCATCCAGCAACTCTACTCCACTGTTCTTCCTGACGGCTTTTTCTGGTAGCTTACCACATCTCTGACAACTTGCAAGAAATGCCGTCATACTCATATCAGCTCACTTGTACTAGATTTTACTTATTTTGTTCATCTTTTCTATATTTTCCTCCCATTCTTGCGACAACTACAATATCACAAGAAAACGATCAAAAACAACCAAAAATTGCTTAAGACTTCGTAATTATTTAGAGTTAAAAGCCACAAATGTGTTAGCATTTGCTCACACATCAACACCCTCAACTTAAAACAATTGCTTGTCCTCAAGCAACGAAAACACAACTAAGAGAATACAACGAACATTCAACAGTCAACAACCAATTCTTAGCTCAAAACTCAATTTACCACTTCCAAGGTCAACCAACTCAAACTACTGTGCAATTTATTGAAAAGCAACAATGTAACACAAAGGCTTCTACCCATGGCATCACTAAGTGCCAACAATCATGTATGTAATGTACACTACCCAAACAAGCAAGTAACTTAGCAAGATACTAGTGTGCCCTCACAACAAAGAAACTCCCCTTTACTCTCATTATCAACAATCAAGGTATAATCACGGGGATAATCACAAAGACTCTCGCACTCAGAATGAATTTCAACCAGTGTATGCCAAATACCATATGCTTGCCTTTATCATCATTACCGAAGTGTCTAGACAGGTAAGCTAGGATCACTATAGGACTTTCTCAGGCTTGTAACGTAGGCTAGGGGCTGGTATGGTATTAAACGGCATTTAGAGTGACTAACCCCCTTGGCTCTAACTTATCTTGTGGGGTCAACTTATTAACCTCGTTCTCTCTTTTTTTATTTTCTTGATCACACTTTCAGGATGGGTGCACTTCTTTTTATTCCAACAGATTTTCTTTTCTTGTTTTTTTTCACCAACATCCAACCTTTTATTCTTTTTTTTAATTCTTTCTCTTCTATTTTATCCTTCTCCATACCTAACTTATATCACACACCCCTATGATAACCACCCTCAACTTAGGCTGTTTGCCTATATTGAGATACACAATGTCCAAGGAGGATCAGGGCCAAAACAGGTTCATTATGATTTTAAAAGGGAAGGTGATGGGTTTCATAGAATGAAAATGGTCAATTTAGGCTCAAACGGGGATCAAGGGATATAATGTAGTACATGGAAGGTCATTTAGGCTAAAAGTGAGTTAAATTCAAAAACGGCCTATGATCCTTTCCTAACCCCTATCTCTCAACCAAGACAAAACGAACTAGGCAAGTTTTAGATTCAGCAATACCACAGGGAACACAGTAAGATCTCACACACACTTGGCACACAAGCATTTCACTAACTACTACTTATCTGGTTCATGCAGTTATTCAGCTGTGATTGTTAAGCACAAAACTAATGCCCTAACCAGATGCTCAATAGTCATAATTTGAGGCAATTCACACAGTCATGTAAAACAAACCTTTAGAGAGGTGTTCAAAATAAATAAAAAAAATTAGTTGAGTACCTACAGAACTTGAACTACTCCTAGTTATTTGTAGAATATGCTACAACAACATGCTACCCTACACCCTCAACTTAAAATCAAAACAAAATAAAACTAAGGGTTTAGGGTGTACCTGGTAGAGATCAAGTACGGGGATCATGGGGTTTTACCCCCACATCAGTATCTCCAGTTGGGACACTTATATCTGGAGCCTGCTGCTGCGCTGGCTTAGCTACTACTGCATCTGAAGGAGGTGCACTGGATGAGGATCCTATGGATCTAGCTCGGAGCGCCCCCTCCCTTCTCAAGTGGTCCTCTAGGGACGCTTGTATTGCCCGTTTTGCGTTCGCTTTGTCAATGGCTGCTACCTCATCACTTGCTTGCGTCGTCTCTTCTGCTCCTATTTTCTGAGCCTTCTTCTTCTTCTTTGCCTTTTTCTCAGCTTTGCCCTCATTCTCATCATCTCCTTGTCTCTTTCTCTTTCCTTTTCTCTTTTCATCTTTATTTTCTTTATTTTTCTTCTTCTGGACAGGCTCCTCAGTAAGATCAAGCAACTCTAATTCACCTTTGGGCTCCTCAACCACATCTTCTATTACTGTAATGCACTGAAGCTGTCTAATCACTCCAAACTCTGTCTTCATCTGCTTAAACTCAGATCTAAACTGTTTAAGCTATGTAATCGACATTTATCTTTCTCGCACATCAAACCGATTCTCCAAGTCAAAAAACCTAGCAGGCAAGGACTCATAAGGCTCAAGTGCAGCCCTGATTCTCTTATCTACTGCAGTTGCAAACTGCTTGGCAAACTGTTTCAGCTGAGCCTCGCACCATTGAGTTTGTCTAGAAATTTTTCTGAAGGTTGACAAGTTGAAAGCAAGTCCTGCTGGTGCTGCAGAAGCTGATGGAGCTGACTCAGTTGCAGGCACTGAACCTGCCTGTGCTGAAGGTGGTGGTGGTGGTACTGCTGCTGCCTCAAGATCTTGTGCCTCCATAGTAGGCACTGAACTAGAATCTGGAATAGGAGGCTCAACTGCTACCTCTGATCCCCTCTCAAGCCTCAATGCAGGTAGATTTTCCTCACTTTTGATCGGGTTGTGAGTCTTTCTAGCAGCAATATACTCATCTACACCTGCGATCTTGGGCACATTTGCTGCTCTACATAGCTTAGTGATCAGACACGGGAATGGATATACAGTGTTAGGCCTAGACACCCGAATCTTTATTTCCTTAGCAATAATTTCACCAAAATCCAGGGATATCCCAGTCACTAGACTAGCAACTAGTACGGCCCTATTATCTCCTAGTATATATTATCATTTTCTGTAGGGATCAAGTGCGTGCACACTACGCCCCACCAGAACTTTGCCTCAGGTGTCAGAGAAGCTTTGTAGATTTTTTTATTCGGGTTAGTCAACCAAATAGGCTCTCCCTCCGCTATGTGAGTAGCCAACCATCTACGCTGATTCGCCTTATCTTTCAAACGGGCATAGAATGTGGGTGAAGTATCCTGAACATTAAAGTTTGACCCATGAAGAAACTGGTTGATTGTTGAGTCTGAGATACTCACTATCACTCCCGTCACTGTAATTTTCTCTATTAATGTCATGTTTGATATTCTCTCACCTTTCTTGCATCTGTTTTCCAGGTCCGCTTGGTAGTTTGCATAAAACTCCCATACTACTGTTGGACTGTATAAATCTCCTGTTCTGGTAGTCCACTCTAGACCATAATCTTGGAACTTTTTTATCACCTCCGAGTAGTTGATCAACCCTTTGGTAATGATTTGTTTTTCTTCAAATATAGGTCTCCAAACAGGTCTCCGCTGAGTTCTACACAGACCATCAAGATATAGCCTCTCAGCTCCTAGAATGAGCCATCTGACATTATCTTTAACCTCCAGGTTTTTGCATCTCACTACAGCTCTCTAAATTGGAGAATCATTATCACTTTGCTTTTCTGAGGATGGTGGTACTGATTCTATCTCGTCAGACCCCAGCTCTTCAGATCCAGCCTTCTTAGACTCAGGCTGTTCGGACTCGGTTTGCTTGGAACTCTCTTGCTCAGAGGACTCATTCTCAGGTGGGGTAGTAGTTTCAGTATCATCACTATCCTCCACCTAAACAGGTTTAGGTGGAAAAAATGCCTTTGGGCTTGGTTTCTTTCTCTTCCACCTGAGAAGTGGTTCTTCATCTTCATAGTCGGAGTCCTCATTAATAAGCTTTCGAACTACTTTTGGCTTCGCCACTTTCTTTGGAGTGTTAGGACTCTTTCTCTTGGGTGTTATTTTTATCCCAACAGCAAGTTAGATTCAATTTTCAGTGTTCTAAATCATATAAATAAACAAGATGCATCAGTGGTTTCTTAGAATCCCTGAAAAGGGTTCAATTCAGTTTTAGTTCAGAGGCTTGTCAGCATCTCTGGTAAGTCTTCGTATTTCTAAAATCTTACCATAGACGTCGTCAGCCTCAAGCAGTGACTACTGAAATTTCTCAACTTTTGATGACATTGTCTGGTAAGACGACACACCTATGACGACGTATCAGATATATTGTCAGACCTTAACAGAACCTCATCTTTTTTCCTTTAACGTATGATGACATTTGTAGTAAGCCATCACAGATGTGACGTCTACCATAAATGTCGTCAGCTCATAACACAATCCTTCAACTCTCTTTTTCATTATTTTTTTGACTTTAATTTTGACTTGATTTTAACTTAATTGAGTGCTTGAGCTGCTCTTTAGATCTTTTTTAGTTAGAACCCAGTGAAACCCTAGATTCAAAGTAGCTTGTAGTTCTTTAATCTGCTTAAGCTCCTTTGAACCAAGGTTGAACTTCTCCTGTAATACATACCCAAAAGAAAGAAAAGTTTAAAGCATCGAGCATACCTGATTGTCGACTTGCACACTTCCTTAACAATGGAGCTTAGTTCGTATGCAGTGTGAGCTTGAGGTAAGAGAATGTGGATGAGATAAGAAAGTTGGTCACTTTGCTTTCAATCCAATCTCTCAAGGGAAAGGTTTTTTTTCTTAGTTGTGATCAAGTTGGAGAAGGAAGGAAGATATTATGTATTCTAGCTAAGGAAGGAAATAACTAAACATGGAAACCAAATAAACTATCGGGAAGGTGAAAAGTTTAAGCCTGGGCCGAGTTGGATCCAACTTAACATCTGGGCCCGTAATACCTGACAACATAGAAAAATGCCGTCAGAGTTATGGTAACCCATGAGGCAATCTCGTCAGGGTTAGGTAGACACTTCTTCATACTAGACCTCTCTGACGTCATTTTTTGGTAAGCCATCACATGTGTGACATCTTACCATAAAGGTCGTTAGGGTCCTTTTTAGCAGATAATCTTGATTTCACCTTCCAGGTATTAAAAGCCTAACTATAAGAATAAAAACTAACCTAAAAATGAATGAAAATAAAATTTTGGGTTGCTTCCCACTAGCGCCTGATTTAATGTCGTGGCACAACTCAGTTATCTTGGCTACTCAGACTTCGCCAAGACATCATACCAATACCTTTTGTCATCTACATAGAATACATCCATGACTGCGAATATACTCATCTCTTTTTGATTCACTGTGGATGAGTGCATTTTAAACTTTGCTTCATTTTCGCCAACTCGAAACTTGAGCTCATTGAGCTCCAAATCAACTAGCACTCTCCCTGTGGCCAATAATGGTCTTCCCAGAATAATAGGTACCTCAAAATCAATATCACAATCTAGAACCACAAAATCCGCAAAGAGAATGAAGTCGACCACTTTCATCATCACGTCATGTAGAATACCCATAGGTCTTTTGATTGACCTATCTGCTATCACGAGTCATATATTTATAGGAGTAGGTGCCCCTACATCAAGCCTTTTATAGATGGCCAGCGGCATCAAATTAATACTTACGCCAAGGTCACACAAAGCTTTCTCAAATTCACGGGTCCTACTGTGCACAAAATAGTGAAAGCACCAGGATCAGGTTTTTTCTATACTAAGGACTGTGATGAAACAACACTACAGTGGTGGAGATTGTCACCGTCTCACAGCTTACTTTCTTCTACTTCATCGGCAGATCCTACATAAATTTAGCATAGCTCGGTATTTGCTCAAGTACCTCCATCAATGGCACCGTCACTGTCAGTTGTTTCATTATTTCCATGAACTTGATAAATTTTTCATTATCTTATTTCTTCTTTAACCTCTGCAGAAATTGAGGTTGTGGTCTTGGCATTTGTTTCCATACCACTTTCTCTTTCTTGTCGTCTTCTTTCTCTGACATGTCAATAAAGCCATCCACCTTCTCAGACTCCATTAGATTTCTTTCTTCTGATTCATTAATACTTACCTCCTTCTCCATGGCTTTGCCCATAGAAGGGCCAGATAATATCTTACCACTCTGAGTGGTAATCGCCAAACAAGAGCCATCAGTCCGCGGGTTTTGAACCGTATCACTAGGTAAAGTGCCCACTTTTCTCTGGTTCAGAGTAACCGAAAGTTGGCTCATCTATTGCTCCAACTGCTTAATAGAAGCAGAGTGTGAGCTAACTAACTTACTGAGGGTAGAAAAGTCACTTTTCATATTAGTTACCCCTAAGTTAGTAGCTTCAACTCCCTTCAACAGCTTTTCCATCATGTCCTCCATGGACATCTTACCAGAACTAGTAGATGCAGCATCCCGACTTCCAGGAGGAATATATGAACCAATCCTATTATTATTGTTTCTCCAATGTCCCTGATCCCTATCTTTATAATCAAGCTTGTCATAGAAAGTCCAACTTTGGTTCCCTTGGCTATTGCCTCAGAAACCCCCCTGATTACTCATATAGTTGGCCTCAGCATCAGCACCTGCAGATACGGTACCTTGAGCATCCACAACCTTAATCATTTTAGTCTTTTCGGATAGAAAATGCTTAGCCAGTAAGTCTATCTGCGTCTTTAAGTGGGCCATATCCTGATCTCGCTCCTCATCCCTTTTCGCTGTTCTGCAGTAATACCACCAGCAATCGTAGGGCTAGCCACTACAGAATCCCTAGTGTACCAAGCTCAACTTTTCTTGGTCATTCTATTTAGCATGTCAGAAACATCCAAAAAAGAGAGGTCAATGAATGAACCACCTGCAGCATTGTCGACTATTGGATTTGTCACAGAGTTGAAAGCTCTGTACAAGGTCTCCATCAAATGCAAGTCTGTCATATTATGGTTCGGACATTGTGCAAGTTTCTTCTTAAATCTTTCCCAAGTCTCGCACAGTGCTTCAGTTGGAAGCTATATGAAGTTGCTGATCTCGTCCCTCAAATGTACCCTTCTGGAGAGTGGAAAGATCCATTCTAGGAATGCATCTTTCAACTGTCTACAGTTGGTTACAGAATCAGGCTCTAACTTATTCAACCACATTGTTGCCTTTCCAGACAGAGACAATGGAAACAACCTCAATCTGATTGCATTCTGACTTACTCCCGGATTGTCAAAGGATTTGTAGATGGTGATAAAGTTCACCAAATGCATGTTAGGATCATCACCAGGAAAGCCTTCAAATAACCCCTTCAAATTCAGGAGTTTGATCATGGTACTTGTTATGCTGAACTTTACACCTTGTGCCAACGATGGCGGGATGATAGCACCCGTTGCACCAGCTCCGTCCATTCATTCATCATCATTATTAGCCTCATAGTGCATAGGCTGTTGACTATATCTACCTCGAGTTGGATGATTTCTATTGACGTTTCGCCGCACTAGTGCAACAACTTGCTCCGCTCTCCTTGGGTTTTGAGGATTCAGTAATTCCTCATCACCCAAGTCCTCATCATCAGGGTTTTGGTGATGTGCTTGTTGACTAAATTTTTCACATTCACCTGAGCCCTGGCTAAAGCAGCTGATCTTTCTGCTTCTTGTTGTTCAACCATTTTTCCAATTAGTTGAGGTTCCGGGTTGATTGGTAATAGTGGTGCACTGAAAATTCTCATTTTTGGCATAAACAACACAGTACCTACAATAAACAAAAATAACAAATAAACGTAAATCAAGGAAACTTAACTATCAGCAAATTTTTTCGCACACAATTTTCAGTCTACAACCGTATTCCCCGGCAATGGCACCATTTTTGATAATGCTCAAATTACACTCTTGAATGGGTGTAAGCAATCGTTGTCAATATAAAACCCAACTAGGTTGGGGTCGAATCCCACAGGGAATAGGGTATGAACGTCAATTTGTTTACGAAATACTTTACTGGTAGTTTATCGTTTTTGAAAGTTAGGGGTTTAAAGTTCACAATGTATCAATCTTCACTTTCTGAATTTTTAGAGTTGTTATCAATATAAATGGGAAACCAGGGTTATGATCACCAAAGGTTTCGGGTATTGACAGATACCAGGTAATGCTAGAGATCCTCAGAATAAGTAGAACAACAGAATATCCCTGACTATGATACTATCTGACTTATCTCTCGACCTCACCAGACAATTTATTATCTAATTCTCTCAAACTTAGATAATTTATCTATATCCAATCAGACGTTATCTCAGGTAGATTAATCCAGTTACGATATCTCATTAAATAGAAGGTTGGTAGTTTCCGATTCCCTGTTGATAATTCCCGTCCTCAAGTCTATTTCTCCGTTAGAAGCAAATAAAACATAAGGCATAATCTAATTTTTGTAACCACTAGATTTCAGTTAAAACCACAGAATTTTAAGATGTTCTACTACTTTTTGAATTCGTTAAACACTTAGCATCATATCAAACCCTTATCCTTGGATCCCATAAACCCGGCTAATGAAATTAGCCGCTCATGATTTGATGAAGGAAATCACTAGTTGAATTCATGATGATAATGATAAACTTACGTATAGATGGAAAACAACGAATAATTTCTTCAATTAAATCCCAAGTTATAAACCCAAGAATAGTTGATAAGAAAAAAACTAAAAATAATTGGCCAAAGAGAACAATGTACGTGTTTCTCCCTTCAAAATTCTTGTTTTGAATAATGAAAACTTCCCTTCTTTAAACACCGTAAAAGCTACTATTTATACTAAATCCTAAGTAAGGAAATAAAATAACAAAATCACATTTGGGCTTGGATTTAGGTGACGCTATATTGGTGTTGGTCGTTAGGCTTCTGACAGCGTCTCAGATATGTCGTCAGAAGTCATGCCATCTTGACCTGTTCTGCCTCACTCTGACGATGTCCTATGACGGCTTACCATACTTGTGACGGCATGTATCAAATGTCGTCAGACCTTCAGCTTATTTCACCATGTTCTGCCTTACTCTGACGGTATATTTTGACAACTTACCACACTTGCGATGACATATTGAGAATTTAGTCACTCTTGTTCAGCAACTCTTCTCCACTGTTCTTCCTGATGCCTTTTTTGGTAGCTTACCACATCTCTGATGGCTTGCAAGAAATGCCGTCAGACTCATATTAGCTCACTTGTACTAGATTTTCTTATTTTGTTCATCTTTCTTTTTTTTCCTCCCATCCTTGCTACAACTACAATATCATAAGAAAACGATCAAAAACAACCAAAAGTTGCTTAAAACTTCGCAATTAATTAGAGTTAAAAGCTTCAAATGTGTTAGCATCTGCACACACATCACCTATACTTTCCTAATTCAGATCAGCCCCTAGAATGTGTCCATAACACTTAGAACCTAAAAATAAAGTTAAGTGTTGAAGGATTTAGTCACTTTCGACTCCTTTAAACTTTGAGGATTTTTAAGTTGACCTTCCAGGCCCTGAGACAACGATTTTTGAGTTGAAGTATATTCAGGGGTGTAAATAGCATGTCTAGGGCAAGTTTTGGAATTTTTGGACTTGGATTGGAATTTCTGCAGCTCACTGCGATCCATCGTGTCATAGTGAGTATGGTGTCAAGAGGTCCACCGCATCGTGGTGGAGTGTAAAAAATCATTTGTCAATTTCCAGTGAGTCATCGCGATTCCACTGCACCCGGTGGTTATCATGATGACCTGTTTGGCGCGTCACGGTGAGGTCGTGATCGACATTCCAATTGTTGGATTTAAATCTCTAAGCGTAGTTTAGTCTTTTCCTAATTCCCCAAGTCATGAAAAATAGAAGATTAAACCTATTTTAAGCATATTATACTTATTTTTTACCAAATTGGTCTCAAAGAAAACCCTAGAGCTTCAACTTTAAACTTCAAGAAATCCAAAATTCACCGTTTCTTTTCCAAGATAACCAAATTTAAGATCTTCAACAAACTATCTTCAAGAACACAAATAGGAATTCAAAGTCAAGTGTCTTCATCAATTTAGTCAATTAAGGTATGTGGGGTTATGAACAAGGATACTCCTTTCATCCTTGTGCCCAAAACTAGTTTTTAAAGTTGAATTTACATGATTTACAATTTAGGGTTCATACCCAATTATCATTATTTGAAGATTATGATGTTATAAGTGATTTAAATATTGAATTGCATCTCCATTTTGTATGTTATGCGTGTGATGTGATTGTATATATAAACATTGAGAATTGAATTTTCAGTATTTTGACTAGAATTATTACAGAATTTCAAGATTTTGATTATTGAGCATGACTTGGTAATAATTTCACATGAGTTTAAAGCAAGGGTAATTAATTCCTAGTTTGAGTATTGATATTTCAAGAAGATAATGCTTTTAAGCACCTGTGATTAGTTCATAGTCAAATTTTGAGAAAAGATTTGATCTTTTGATCCTCAGCTTAGATATGGAATCCACATTATAATTTTATTACAGTTTACAGTAAATAGATGCAGAACTAGTTTTTATTATAAATCCTTATGCTAGTTTTAAAGGGAATTTCCTACAGATTGAGAAGTGTGGGTTTAGTGCATCCTACTTTCCAAGAATTACGAGCCAACGTAGGCACAGATTCAGATTATATTCCATTTGTATATGGATACAGATACAGATTGTGATCACCTAGCTTAGGTTATACTCCTTGACAAGATTATGAAACCTCTCCCCAGTGTGAGGTTTTTCCCTTAGGTGAACTAGATGTTGGACTCTATGATAGCTCACATGGTTTATGTCAGTTAGAAGAACCTCCATAACATCAAAATCTTATAGAAAAACTTTAGAATTTAAGTGTGAAGGCTCACAGTTTCATTTAGATATTATTTTACATCAGATATTAGTCATGAGATTTCAACTTTCAATTTACAGATATAAAAGTGAGTCCTTTTTACACTTAGATGCATGATTTAAAGATAGAATACAAGTACAACTTTTAAAACTAAATGTAATGGCTCACAAGACTTACACAGTATGCTTTATCATTTATGATTTATGATTTTAGCTTTTAGTTATTCAAGCCAGTGTGAGTCATTACACTTAGTATGGATTCTTTCATAATTTTTTATGAACATTGAGATATTGTCTTACTAATGCATTCACCCCCACTTGCTTAGTACACTCCAAAAGTACAGATCCATATATATTTTTATATGCTGCATTATTTAATAATGTAGGCTCAGGTGCTCAGTTCCAGCAGCATGATCGACCATGAGCATCTCTATCTATATCCCGACAGTTGGTGAGTCCTCACAGCTTGGGGACCCAGTTATTCAGACTTTCAGTTTATTAAAGTAGCCTGTTAAGTTATTTTCAGTTAGATTGAGTTAGCTAAGGGTCTGTCCCAGGGACTCTCTAGTTGTTAGTAGTAGAGGCTTGTCAGAGTACTACTTATAACTCAGATTTCTAGTGTTGACTGTCCAGACTTTTAAGTCAAGTATTCTCAGATATTATGCTCAGTTAATTCCAGTCTTGATAAGACATAATTCAGCATTCCAGCATTGATTATATGTTTATATTTCTCTATTATGAGTTTCAGATTTAGTAGAAGGCTTGCAGGGTTAACTTGAAACTACTCGTAGTCTTGAGCACCGTGTGATGTCTCGGGACCCGCTTTCGGGGCGTTACATTTAATCTACTACAAAGGATCCAAGAATGCAAAAAAAATTAGAAATTTTCTCATGACTTTGTTCAAAGAAGCCGAAGAGCAGAGGGATAATTCTAAAGTATTTCTACATTACACCCAAAAAGAGAGGGATAAACTAAAACATAAATTGGTTTTGGTTGAAGAAAGGGAGAATAACCTAAAATGATGTTATGTGCTATAATGCTAGTATTCCTTTTTTTGGAAAAGTGTAACATGGATGTAGTGATATTGAATAAATAAAAATACTTTTATTTCCCTATAATGTTAATACAGTTTTTCATAGAATCATAGTTGATCAAACAACACATCAACTTAAAATCGAGTAGCATGGTAATATAGACTATGCAAACAGTATATGAAAAATTAAATATGTATTCTGTGATGTCAACTATACACTATACCAATTATGACAATGCATTTCAAATTCCATGCAACAATACAGTTTGATAAAAGCAGATTCAGCACAGAATCATAACAACTTTCATAAAATAAAAGAATGTTTGTCATATCCTACCAACAGATCATTCAACTCTCATATTTGTGAAATAAAAAATAAAATGGTCATATCCTAACAATTGATCATTGAACACATTATCAATAGTAGCATTTAAATGTCATTTTCCCTATTTTCCTCATCAACACAAATGTCATTGTTGATTTCAGTAATGATATCCATGACCCTATTTTTTTTTTCACTTCTTTTTTTTCTTATTTCCGTTTATCTTTTCTAACTTCTTCTTCTTCTTTATCTGCTGCTTCTTCCCTTCCATCTTCAACTTCATCTCATTTTTTTTAGTGTCTGCAGTTGCTGTTTCTTTCTCACCTTATTCTGCTTTTTTTTTCAACATCTGCAACAACTGTTGCTTCTTTTCAGCTTCCTTTTCTTCTTCTTCATCTTCTTATTTTTCTTCACCTGCTGCTTCTTTCTTAGCTTCTTCTTCTTCTTCTTGTTCTTCATCAGTTGATGCTACTTTTTTTTCAGCTTCTTTTTTTTTCTTCTTCATCTGCTACTACTTCTTGTTCTTGTTCTTCTACAACTGCTTCTTTTCTAGTTTCTTCTTGGCTCTTATCTTCTTCTATTTCTTCTTCTTCTTCTTGTTCATCCTTCTTTTCCTTTTTTTCCTCTTCTTCCACAACAGTGGCCAACTCATCTATTTTGCTCTTTTTTTCTCCTTCTTCATTCCTCTTTGATTCACGAAGGTCCACATACACTGTATCATAATATTAAAAAGTGTTACTAATAGATAAAGCTGAGAATACATTAACTATATCAATTATTAAATGAAGTTACCTCGCTCATGTTGTTGCTCATCCTTTTTCTTTTTCTTCAGTCTTTTCTCTTTGATATAGGCAACAATATCCAACATCGATTCCTCGAGCATAGTAATACTCTTATGAAGATCCCCATCGATAGAGGTGCTCGCTACACCTTTTGAGGTGCTCGGAGAATCATCATCACCAATACGTACTCCAATGGGGTTACCACCCAAATCCCCGTTATCATCACTGTCCTTATTTGAAGTAAGAACAGTCACCTTTTGTAAATATTTCTTCAAGACATCGAGGACGTTATTCTTCACCTTGTCTGTATATGTCTTAAACGTAACCATGTAATCTATCTCCGTCTCACGAATAGTAGGGATGATGTACAGGTGCACGTTCTATAAAAAATCAATTAATAATTACATAACATTCGATACAACAGTAGTATTATTGCATAATAAAAAATAAGTTCATACCTCGGTAACTTTTCCTTTATACTTGAATGAGTCTCCTTCGATTATCTTGTCACTTTTTGTAGTGTGCCATCTGAGGATGCGAGGAATGGGAAAGGGTTCATCCATTAATTTTTTAGCAAATTTTTCAAGATAAGGAAAGGCCTCATAGATCCAAATCTGTAAGCAGTACAATAGTGAAAAAATGACTAAGAGTCTATGACAGAGTATAAATAAAACAAGAATCTATGATCATCTCACTAAAAGGTTGATGGTAGATACTATGAATGTCCAGGGAAATCCGAATAGAGAATAGGATGCCTTTTACTTCTCATCAAATACTTCTCTCGGCATCTTCAGGTCACTTTTCTTCTTTAGATAGTCCATGGTCAGTTGAAATGTCTCTTTCCCCCATGGATAACTTTCAAAGAAACTCAAAGAATCGACCATTCAAATTAGTTTTGTGTCGACAACCTTCGTCAAATCTTTTGCAAGCAACATTGCAAGAACCACTGTAAACAACATTTAAACTTTTGCTCCTCGTTCAGCTTATTTCCTCAGATCAAGTTAATAAGTTGGCCACCGTAATATTTTTTTTTCGTCACCTTAAAACAAAAATGCTCCTCCTTGTCTAATACCTTCCTTATTTTTGATTTACTGGGGTATGATGAGCAGTTCAGTCCCGCGATCAAACAAAACTCTTTCAAGCCAAAACAAATAGGCTTGTTGTTCACACTGAACCACATCTCATGACGAATCTTATCATTCTTGATGCATCACAATAGAAAATAATGGACCAACTGCCCATTGAATTTGAGATGTTCCGACAGGTTTCTCAAGTGTCCAAAACTGGACCGCTTGAATCTTTTCTTCAAGTCCCGGTCGACAAAAACTTTCTTAAATTCTCAATAAGCATCCATTCTTAATCTGACCAATATCTTTACCGAAAAAGATCCAACCTCGTCTATTATCATTCGAAGGTCATACCACTCCATGAAAATGAACCTTGAACAAGATGGAATAGAGAAGGGATCATTATCCCCATTAGCACTATTTCTTTCACTCCCTCGCTCTCTTTACTGTCACCACTAGCACTAAACTAGGTAACATCTTCACTGGAATCGACATATCTACTTATCTCTTTTAACTTTGAATCTGATTCGGGCACTGCCTCTTCAATTTTCTTTTTTTTTGAGACATTTTCAGCTGCCTCAGTTTTTCTTTATCTACTGCTACCAGAAAAATCAGATGCAGTACCAGCTTTGTATTTAGCAATGGGTCTTTTTTAATCATTTTTAACAAAATCTACACCTACAGAATAAATTTGCCATTTTCAGTTCATAGACCACAAGTTTGTTAACAGAAACTACTCAATGCTTAAATAAAAAATCTAAAAAAACTAAAACATACCCCACCATTAAAAAGTTCACCAACTAAAAATACCATAACTGAACCAAATCCCAACATGCAGTATCAAAACTCAACTATTGCTATAAATAAAACTAATTAGCTATTAATCATTCAATTTTCACTATTTCAGCAATCATATTTTAAAAGAATTTTATAAGTCTAAAAATTGATTTCAATCTAGCGCATTCTCATTTCATAGACCACAAGTCTACGGACAAAAATAGGTTACTGTTTGAATCAAATCACCAAAATAACTTATAAAATAACAATTATCCCACCATTCAATACTTCATTGCTAAAAAGGCAAGAACTAAACCAAAACTCCTTAAATAGAATTTCAAAATTCAACACCGTGATCGACGAAAAAATTTGTAAAAGCTATCGAATCAAACCCCAATAATTGCTTTGGGATCAAACTAATTACCTATAAAATTCTCATAGTTTAACTACTTAATCAACCAAATTCGAAAAAAAATTCCTACATCACTACGAATTAATTAGCAGTGAAACCTGTTTAAATGGATCTAAAATAATTGAAACTTGATTTTAACTAACCTTACAAAGCAACAACGAGATCTTAGCATCTGGAGAAGAAGGAAAATAAAAATGGTATTTTGGGAGGAGCTTGTTGGGAATAGCAGGAGTTAAGAGAATTGAAGAGAGGAGAGAAAGTTTTTTTTGATATTAGAAGAAGTTGAGTGTGTTAGGTGTATTATATTAAATTTTCAAAATTTTAAAAATGATGAAATGGTCCCTTGGCCATGGGTGGGCCCCACTTTTTTAACCCTAACCCTAAAAATTAAATGAAAAAGAGTTCGAGCAGAGAGGAATAATTTTTATTATATCAACAAGAGTACAATAGAGAGATTATGAAATTAGAGTAGTCACTCTAATTAACCCAAATATCCCAAGAGAATAACCTCACAAGATCACTCCAAAATAAAGGGCTCATAAAAGTGTTTCCCGACACCCACTCTCTAACTAAATACTCTAATAGAAAGGAAGAAATACAAGAGAATGAAAGAAAGCTCTTGAAATTGATGTGTTACAAATGAGAAAGAAGGTCCCTATTTATAGAGATGAAAATGGGCTTGTTGATGTCATCCATGATGAAAATAGAAGATGTAAATTTGAATATTTGCATGTGAATGAGAGAAATTTACAGTAAAATCTTTGGTAGCAAGTTTGTCTGACAAAACCAAAAAATAATCTTCCAAAAGTCTTTGGTAAGCTTTTACCAAGTGTGAACCAAAGAAAAACCAAAGGCCACATTACAAATCTTTACCTTGGCTTGAGTATTGTTAATATCGTAAATTTTCTTCCTCTCAAAAAAATCCCATATGGGCAAAATCATTCTTCAGAAACGGCAATTAAGTTCAAGCAAAGCTTGAACTTACTAACCGGAAGAGACTTTGTGAACATGTCAGCAGGATTATCTCTAGTGTTGATCTTCTGAATAGAGACCTTTCTTTCAATAATAGATTCCCAAATAAAATGATACTTGATGTTAATATGCTTCGTCCTCTCATGATACATTTTATCTTTAGTTAAGTGGATGGCACTTTGACTATCACATAAAATAATAATACCACTTTGGTGTGGACTGAGTTCAGCAAATAGACCCTTCAACCATAAGGCTTCTTTGATTGCCTCGGTCACTGCCATATATTCTGCTTCAGTAGTAGATAAAACTACTACGTGTTGTAATGTAGCTTTCCAACTGATAGCACAACCACTAATGCAAAATATGTAGCCAGTCAGTGATTTTTTTTATCAAAATCACCTGCATAATCTGAGTCTATAAAACCAACCAAAGTGTTAGTATTTCTTACAAATTCTAAACATGCGTTAGAAGTACCACACAAGTATCTAAGAATCCATTTCACCGCCTGCCAATGTACTTTTCCAGGATAATCCATATACCGACTTACCACACTTACTGCTTATGAAATATCTGGACGTGTACATACTATTGCGTACATAATACTACCAACTATACTAGAATACGGTACCTATGCCATATACCTCTCTTCTTCCTCTGAATGCGGTGATTGAGCAGCTGATAACTTAAAATGAGCAATAAGAGGAGTACTTATTAGTTTAACTTCTTTTATGCCAAACCTCTCCAAGACCTTCTCAAAGTACTTCTTCTAGGTCACGAATAGTCTGTTGGATTTTCTATCTCTTTTGATCTCCATGCCAAGGATTTTCTAAGCTGCTTCTAAATCTTTCATTTCAAATTCACTTTTCAGTTGACTTTTCAAATTGTGAATTTCTGTCAAATCCTTAGCAGAAATGAGCATGTTATCAACATATAATAGTAAGTAAATGAATGAACCATCATTTAACTTTCGAAAGTAAACACAACTATCATACATTCTCCTTGAATAACCATGAATAAACGTAAAGGAATCAAACCTCTTGTACCATTGTCTTGGAGATTATTTTAATCCGTACAAGGATTTCTTTAACAAGCAAACATGATCTTCCTTTCTTTCAATTTTAAATCCTTCAGGTTGATGCATGTATATTTGTTCCTCAAGTTCTCCATGTAAGAAAGATATCTTAACATCGATCTGTTCTAATTCAAAATCATGCATGGAAACTAAGGCAAACAAGATAAAAATAGAGCTATGTTTAACAACAGGTGAGCAAATATCATTAAAATCAACTCCTTGTACCTGACTATAGCCCTTTGCAACTAATCGTGCCTTATACCTTACATCTTCAACCCCTAGAATCCCATCTTTTTCTTGAAGACCCATTTGAAACTAATAATTTTACTTACTAACGACGACTTCACAAGTGACCAAGTACCATTTTTATGGAGAGATTTAATTTCTTCATTCATTGCAATCAGCCACTTGAATAAATCAGCACCAGAAACTACTTCTGAATAATTTGATGGTTCTCTAATTTCTTTAGTTTTCTTTGCAACTGAAAAAGAAAATACAACATAATCTCCATAACTTTCTAGTTTGTGAATTTGTCTTCTTGGTCTATGTGTTGCTATGGAATACTCATTTGGTTCAACTTCAGAAGTCACAAATTCTGGCTCAACTTCTAGAGTTTCAACTGTATTTTGTTCCACAGTTGATGAGCTTGGCTCAGAAGGTATGTCAAGTTCAACCTCCACCTGTTCATACCTATCATGCTCTATGTTCTTGGTACAAGAACTAGAAGACTCTTTTCTGGAATGTAACATAGATGATTCATCAAAGGTTACATCTATGCTAATTATAAATTTTGGTGACTTAGGATCAGGGTACCAAAGTATGTATCCTTTCACCCCAGATGCATATCCAAGGAAAATACACTTTTTAACTCTTGGCTCTAATTTTCCATTATTTATATGCATGTAAGTAGGACAACCAAAAACTTCTATGTAAGAATAATTATCAGGTGTACCTGACCATATTTCCTCCGTATTCTTAAAGTTCAAAGGTGCAGAAGGAGCACGGTTGATAATATAACAAGTTGTAGAGATAACCTCTGTCCAAAAAGCATTTGTCAACCCAACATTTGAAATCATGCATCGGGCTCTTTCCAAAAGAGTCCTGTTCATCCTTTCTGCAACACAATTTTGGTGAGGTGTCATCCTCATAGTGCGATGTTGAGCAATTCCTTCATTTTTGCAAAATTTGTTGAACTCGTCATTACAAAATTCCAAGCCATTATTTGTTCTAAGCCGCTTGACCTGTTTTCCTGTCTGTTTCTCAATCAAAACTTTCCATTGTTTGAAAGTTAAGAAAACATCACTTTTGTTTTAGAGAAAATAAACTCAAACCTTCCTTGAATAATCATCAATGAAGGTTAACATATATATGGCACCACTTTTTGATGGGGTACAAGAAGGACCCCAAAGATCTGAGTGAATATAGTCCAAAGTACCTTTTGTTCGATGAACTGCTAGAGTTTTGAAGCTGACTCTTTTCTGCTTTCCAAACACACAGTGTTAGCAAAACTCTATTTTTTCTATACTTTGTCCACACATGAGACCTCTTTTGCTGAGGATAGAAAGACCTTTCTCACTCATATTCCCCAATCGTATATTCCATGATTTGGTGATGTCAGGATCAAATTTATTTGAAGTGGAAACTACAACAGCAACACCTGTAATAGTGGATCCCAATAAAGTGTACAACACACTTGATTTGCTTGCTTTCATGATCACAAGAGCACCTAGAGAGACTTTTAAAACTCCACCTTCACCTATGTATTTGTACCCAAGAGATTCTAGAGTACCCAATGAAATTAGATTATTCTTCAAGTCAGGAACATATCCAACATCGATGAGAGTTATAACCACACCATCATACATTCTAATTCGAACTGTACTTTTACCAAAAACTTTTCAAGGAGCATTGTTTCCCATCAAGACAACTCTACCTCCAACAGATTCGAATATGGTAAACAAATCCCTATTGGGCACATATGATAAGAAAAATCTGAATCTAAAATCCACTCATTGTTAGATTTAAAATTATTATTAGTTGCTAAAAATATTGTTCCCTCAGACTTATCAACAGCTATACTTGCTTCAGCGGAGTCAGCATTTTGGTGCTCATTTTTGTTTTCCTTATGCTTTTTTTTGTTTTTCAACTTATAACATTCAGAAATAATATGACCTTTCTTGTGATAGTATTTACACACTATATTTTTGTTTTTAGACTTTGACCTTGTTTTAGATGTCTCACTATTTGATTCTTTCTTATTAGATCTACCTCTTATAAATAATCCTTCCTCATGGGTTTCACTACTTTTCCCTGTAATATCTCTATGTATCTATTCCTTTCTATTTAAGATAGATTTAATTTCTCTATAAGAGATATTATCCTTTCCATAAAGCATAATATCTCTAATATGCTTAAATGATTGAGGTAAGGAAATAAGTAATAAGATGTCTTCATCTTCATCATTAACTTCAGCATCTATATTACTCAAATCCATCAGAATATAATCAAAAGCATCAAGATGTAAGAGTTTAGAAGTACCTTCAACCATATGAAATATGTAAAGCTTTTGCTTTAGGTAAAGTGTATCTTCCACTGTCCTCTTCATATACAAGGTTTTTAATTTTTCTCACATACCTTTCGCTGTGGTTTCTGCAGATACTTCATTTAAAACCTTATTTGAGAGATTTAGAATGATACCTAATTTTGCCTTTTTATCTATGGCGGAAAACTCTTCGTTCGTCATATTTTATGGCTTCATCTCCTTTCCTTCCAGTGCCATGTCTAAGCCATCCTGAATTAGGATAGCTTCCATTTTTAATTTTCACATTCCAAAGTTTGCACTACGATCAAATTTCTCAACGTAAGTCTTTGTTTTAGTCATTTTGGCTACTAAAAATAACCTAGTTAGATACGTCTCTGATATCAATTTGTTAGGATCGAGAACCCGGTTATTGCAAAATTTAACCAAATAATATTATAAAGACAATAACAAGTTGATAATAACGACAAATAAAGAAAATAAAGGAGGCACAAATTTAATGTAGTTCGGTCAGTGTGACCTAGTCTACAAGCGGAGAGAAACAATTTTCACTATATCCTTTTGGCCATAATAACAAAAAATTTTGTTCACACTATAAACCAGTTCTTTTGGACATTTTTACCCCTTTACCTTAAAAATTGAATATATTCTTCTATCCTATTTTTAATACATTGATTACTATTAATGAGCTTAATTATAGTTAATTTCCATATTCATTGGAAAATGTTTATTGCATAATCATTACTTTTATTGTCAATTTTCCTTAGCCTTAAGAATTCCAGTTAGGTAAATATGTTTTCATACGTACTAATTATTTGTTAATTTCAGTATAATTTCATAATTTGAAAACATAATCATTATTTGTTAATTTTAGCTTAAATCTATGTGAACACATTTTCAAATACATTTACTTAGGTAGAAATTCATAATTATAATTTACACCTTTTCAAGTTAAGAATAAATAATTAGGTTGAGATATCAATATTTCAGTTCGATCTTAGTCAATGCTTATTCTTTCATAGTAAGAATTTTATTTGTGACAGTAAAAAACAATCAGTACTTTTGCTCGCATTTTCTATATTTGAACATAACATCCTTGACTCTAGCTATGACTGTTCAAAATCAAACTGAAATCAATAATCCGTAATGATAATTTGGTTATTGAACAAGTGGTTCGACTTATCGAATTACTAGGCGTAAAGTGTGTTGAATTGTTGTTATCGCAATATTTTATAAATTATGTTTGAAAATTATTATATATATATTAATTTTATTTAGATGTACTAATTAAAAAAATAATTCATTAGAGGTCATTTAGTAACAAATATAAGTACTGATTCACAATTTATCAAACCGCTGTAATATAGAGGCGAAAGACTTGCACTATCAATACTTACGTCTCACTCTCTTTGGTTCGACACATATGACTATAGAATTATTTTTATAATGTGTCGACATTTACCAGTTTTAAAGTGTGATGAGTTGTCGTTATTGAAATATTTCACAAATAATTTTTATAAATTATTCAAATATATAGTTTAATTTTATTTTAACACAATAATTAAAAATAAGTAACTAGAGGTTGTTTTAGTAACAAATATAAGTAATGATTCATAATTTATCAAATCGGCGTAACATAGAGGCAAAAGACTTGTATGATCAACACTATGTGTCACTCTTCTTGGTTCGACACATATGAACTATATGCATGAATTTGTAATGTGCCAACATTTACCAGTTCTAAAGTGTGTTGAGTTGTCGTTATTGAAATATTTCACAAATTGTGTTTTAAAGTTATTTAAAATAAAGTTTAATTTTATTTAAATATTGTCATACCCAATTTTTACCTAGGTCAAAACAACATGATATTATGGACTCTAAAAAGAATTAATTTTATAAAGAGTCGACACCTAATTTTAAGAAAAATAGGAAACCTATTTATTTATTAACAAGTGTGACTTTATTCTAATCTACGAAACTAATTTAAATTTTAGGTAAGGGTTTAAATTATTCCGAAGAAAAGGTATTAGGCACCCTTCAGAATCCACAAATGTGGTTCCCGGTCAGACTTAGATTTATTAAAAGAAAGAGAAAAAATTGATATTTGTAAGTACAAATATAAAATGCATATTAAAACAATATAAACAAATTATATATAAAGAATGTGTAAATTGCATATGTTATCGTAAAAATATGTGTATAAAAAGTGTATGAAAATAAATAAAAATACATGAGAATATGTATGAAAAAAATGAAGAGATTAAATAAAGAAAAATTTGTTCAAAGGAAAAGATTACGTAATGTTTTTAGTGTAAAAATATAAATTATTCTATTAAATATCTAAATCAATTTAATTCTTTTATATAAATAGTAACGGCCTAAATTTGCCTAACGCGTGATGAAAATTGGGTAAAAAATAATATCCCTCCCAACACCCCAAAAATAAAGATTTCACTATAATTTAATATTGGTACAATGATAAAAATAAAAGAAAATACAAATACAAAAAAATTCAAGTTTTTCTTTGAATATCATTCCCGATGAGTATTCCCGAGAACCTGTACAAACACTTGTAATAAAAATGTTAGTAAAAAATAAATAGTTATCAAAATAAATTGAACACGTATATGTGCATATATGTATAAAAATATATAATTTTCATCAGAAGGTGGGCTCAGATTAAATTTTAAATATGGCATGGCTACAAAGTGGTTGCTGATTTATTAGCCATCCTAAATCGTCTTGCCAAGATACGAATTATAAAACTATTGCGTTGTTATAAAAATTTCGTCATCGCCCGAATTTATTTATTTTTTACTACGTATTTGTATGTGTAATATCCGTCTTTTAGTTGAGGAGGCCTCAAAAATCGACGAAAAAAATTCCTTCATCGGCCACAGTGTTTATTTTGATGCAAAATAAGTAACCTTGAGAAATAAAAATCCATATCTATTTTTGATATAAAATAAATAATTTGAAAAGTAAAGATATGTCTTTATATTGGGGTAGCCTCAAATATACAGACGGAGAGATAATTTCATTGGCCAACTAGTGTAGTATTTTATTGATTATCAGTATAACCTCAAAGTCAGTAAATAAAAAGAATGAAATCGTCCAAATTTAATTTCCCAAAATGCGAACCAGTAGTAATTCCACCCAAAATATATCAAAAACTATGCCAAATCAGTCCAAAATATTTCTAATGAAAAGTAAAATAAACTAAGGGCATTAGCAGTGAGGGAACTCAAAAAAACAACAACAAACATTAGTGCACTTAGCATATCAACAGTAAGAGAACAAATTAAACTAGATTAAAACACTGCTCTTTCCGAAAACAAATTAAAACACACGAAACAGATTATAACTGTGGGCGATTTTATTAAATTACGGTAGCAATTTTACGAAACACACACACCAGTAGCAATTTTATTAAATTTAAATCCGTACAAAATTCGAATTATATTAAATTCAAAATATATTAGTCCCGAATAAATATTACGGATTAATATAATTGAATTAATTATTTAAGTCCAAATAGGTATGGATTTAAATAAGGCCCAATATTTATTGGGTTAGTCCATTAATTTGGTCTACAAATGATGAGCCCACTTTACTAAGCCCAAAATATTGTCATATTCTAGAGTCCAAATAAGCGCCACGTGTCAAATGACGTGGAATGCCAAGTCAAGTGAAGGAGCCAATAGGACCGTACCATATGTCAAACTGATACAGCAGACCCATGAAATAAAAGCCCATAAAAGGCGCCACATCACTTAAATCTAATTGATCAAAGGAAGTCCATATTCATAATGACTCTTCCTTTCCTACAACTATAAATAGGGGCCTCATAATTCAGAAAAAGGGACCCTTAGAACTCTAACAAGTATCAAGAGAAAACTTGTGGATCAAACTCCGCAATTTTTCTAAAAAGCTCAAGCATTCAAATCAAGTTCATCAAGATTCAAGATCAAGACCGCAATATTCAAGAACAAGCTCAAAAGCCCTTGAATTCAAGCACAAGTCAAGATCAAGCCCCTCAAATCAGGAAATCAAGTTCAAATTCAAGATCAAGCTCGAAGCCCTTGAATTTATATTTGAAAAGACGAATTAGAGGATTCATAGAGATTGTAACACTCGCTTTGAAATTAATAAAACGATTGTTGTAATGTTTTTTGTCTCGATTATTTATCTTTTGATCTCAAAAATTTTATTGTCCAACAATAACAAACCAAATTAGGGAAACAAGATATACAATAGCACTTAAACCAATAAAAACTCAATTCCAGGGAGTGTTTTTTGACGAACAACAATAATAAATGGAGATGAAAGTGGTGTCGCTTCTATGGATTTAGCTGGAGCAACGCCGTATGTACAAAGCTCCGATAACATCTAGCCTAAAAATGGTACAACAACAAATGAGAGGAAGCAGCGAGGTGGGGAGTTCATTAGGTGATGAAAGAAGGAAGAAGGGGATGGAGCCGGTAGGTATGGGTGGTCGGTGATGCTGGTGAGGTGGTGGATTTCGCCGGAGTCCGGCCATGCTCACCGAAGAAAGAAGGAAAGAAAAAAAAAGAGCAGATGATATTTTTTTAGTGTGTGTTTTAGCGTGTGTATTAAAAGTGTGTTTGTGAGAGAAACAAAGTCTGTGAGGGAAGTCATTCTAAACTGTAAAGTGTGTATTTTTTGTAGGCAAAATGACCTTCTGGACCTCTGTACTATGTTGGTTTTGTAAGTTGGACACTTTTACTTACATGTTTGTCATCTGAATTCTTGAATCCACTAAAAAGCAACACTTTAAACTCTTTTTTGGTGAGTGTAATAGACTTTTTCCCACGTCAGCTGCCACGTCATCTGTCACGTCATTTAAAAAAAGTATTACATTAAATTCCAAGTCATTTTTAAAATTCTACATAACAAATTAAATATTAAAATTAATTTAATTAAATAAGAAAAAATTAAAAATTTTAGAAAAATTTGAATAATCATGTTTTTATTTTTGCTCACAAATTAAACATCAAATCCATTCCAAATAATTAAAATTATTCTCCAATTAATTTAAATTTTTAATTATAAATTCATAAGTACAAACATGATAAATTTTTGATTTTTAAATTTGAATAATTTTAACAAATTCAAAAAAAGTTTAATTTTTTCAAGCGAAATTCACTAATTTTTTTCAATATTCACTATCACTAACTTTCAATTTAAATTTAAATTTTAATCTAAAAATAAAATAAAATAATTTCAAATTTAAATTTTAATTAAAAAATGAAAAGAATTAAATTGTGAAGAAAAATTAAAATTAAAAAGAAAAAGTGAACGTGTGTGGGGTGGTGGGGAAGCGGGATGGAAGAGTGTTGGGGTGGGGTATGAGGGCTGGAAAGGGCTGGGGATGGGGTGGGAATAGGGTTGGGAGAGGTGGAGGAAGGGTCTGGAGGTGGGGTAGGAAGGGTTGGACGGGGCTGGTGGGGTATGAAGGGTTAGGGATAGGCTAGGGTGGGGGTGGAAAAGGGCTGGACGGGGCTGAAGTGAGGGTGAGGAAGGGCTGAATGGGTGTTGGGGTGGGGTAGAGGGGCTGGGGTGGGATGGGCTAGGTGGGGAGTGAGGGTAGAGGGTAGGGACAGGCTGGGGTGGAGTGGGGAAGGGTTTTAAATTTTTTTTATTATTTTAAAATTTTTAAATTAAAAAGATGGAGGGAAAAAGGCCTTTTTTTAATTTTAATATTTTGTAAAATTATTTTATGGAAGTGGCTGGCGGTGGGGTGGGATGGGCTGGGTGGGAGGTGGGGGTGGGGACGGGATGGGGTGGAATGGGGAAGGTTTTTTTTTTTTTTTTTAAATATATTATTTTTATATTTGAAAAAATTTAATTTAAAAAAGATGGAGGAAAAAAGATTCTTGTTTTATTTTTTTAATTTTAATATTTTTATTTTTTTAATTATTTTAATGTAAAATTGGCCAAAAATTGACCCTCACTCACACCCCAGGCAAGTGACTGCACTTTCCTAATTGACCCTCACTCACACCCCAGGCAAGTGACTGCACTTTCCTTGTCTTAGTCACCATTTCAATGCCACATAGGCGAGGTCAACAGTCAAAGAATTCAAAATATTGCTTTTTAATGGGTTCAAGGGTTTAGATGACAAGCATGTAAGTAGAAGTGTCCAACTTACAAAACCGACATAGTACAGAGGTCCAAAAGGTCATTTTCCCTTTTTTATATTAAAGAATTGTTCCCCCCCTCTTATTATTTATAATGATAAATAAATACCAACATACCCAACATCAACATACCCAAATCAGCAACATACCCAACATCAACAACATATATTTTTGAATCAGCAAACTTAAATTCTTGCATACATTATTTATAATAAAAGTGGTGCTCATTATTAACTAAAAAATAAAATCATCCCTTTAACCATTAAAATATATCTTATTAACCAAAAAAATAAAGAATTAAACTAGTCATTTCAATTTTCATCTTTAAAAAAGTTGATATAATTTTGACTCGATTGATTTGTTACTATGTACATTAAAATGATTAAGCCGACTCATATTTGTAGGTCGTATTAAATAATGTACAAAAGTGTAAATGCGATATATAAATACAAAAAAAATATAAACAACAAATAAAAAATATAAATATCTTAAAAAAATATATTATGCCATAAAGAACTAAAATTATACTGTTCAGTAAAAAATTACAGTGCTGTGCTGTGTACGTCCCCAAATGATAGTGCAAAAATATTAAAATAATAATAAACTGATAAAAATTCTAAAATTTACAAAATTAAAGATAATTATCAACAAATTATATAAAATTAAAATATAACAATAAATGATTAAAAATTCTAAAATAATGATAATTATCAATAATTTATTAATAATTACAAAAATGTGTGAAAAATTGCAGTTTGTGCCATTTAACGATTAGAAAGTCTAAATGCCTTAATTTTGAGTTTGGAGAGCCAAAATTGGGTGTCAATAGTTTGCGCCTTTTCGTTTGAAGATAATGTAGAAGTGTTCAAACAAAAATATTAACGTGTAGCTAATTTTGCTAGATAAAAAATGATTTTTGATAAAAATTCTAGCAAACTATAATTTAGATTTGCTTACATATTTTGAGTTGTATGAGGATGAGGTCGGGTATAACTCAAAAGTTATCCCAGCATGTCCTAATTTGGGTTGAAAAAATTCAATGCGTCCTCGAATTCTATGCCTACAAGATTTATAAAACTGAAAAGTAGAGGACAAATGAGTAACTAAGCTTGATTTTTTTTTGTTGTGGTTAGTTTTTCCTTTTTTCCATTTTTTTTCAAGAAACAAAAAATTCAAAATGCAGTGCTTAACTAATGAAGAAAAAATTATACAAGCAAAGATAACATCTAGTGCTTAAATGGTAAAATAAGTGCATTACGGTATATGTAGGTAAAGACAAAACATGCAGTGCTTAAATAACAAAATAAGTGCATTGCGATGTGCAAATAAATATAAACATGACACGCAGTGCTTAAATTACATAATAAAAAAATGCATTGCGATATGTGCAAGAAAAAACCAAGATGGCATGCAGTGCTTAAATGATAAAATAAATGCAGTGCGATGTTGCAAGGCATGCAATGCCTAGATTATAAAATAAATGCATTGCGATATGTGCCAATAAAGGTAAAGATGATATGTAGTGCTTAAACAATAACATATATGCATTGCGATATTTGCGAGACATGCAGTGGTTAAATGATAAAACAAATGCATTGCGATGTTTGCGAGGCATACAGTGCTTTAATAACAAAATGCATTATGATATGAGCCAGTAAAGGTAAAAATGACATGCAGTTCTTAAATAATATAATAAATGCATTGCAATATATGCGTGCAGTGCTTAAATGAGAAAATAAATGCATTGTGATGTTTGTTGGGCATGCAGTGCTTAAAGGATAAAATAAATGCATTGCGATATGTGCGTGCAGTGTTTAAATTCATAGCAATATGCGTCAATAAAGGCAAAGATTACATCCGATGCTTGAATAATAAAATAAATCCATAGCGATGCGTGCAAATAAAGACAAAGATAACATGTGGTACTTAAATGATAAAATAAATGCATTGCGATGCGTGCAGATAAAGATAAAGATAACATGCGGTGCTTAAATGCATTGCGATGCATGCAGATCAAGATAAAGGCAATATGTAATGCTTAAATGATAAAATAAATAAATACATTGCGGTACGTGCAGTAAAGGCAAGAATAAAATGCAATACTTAAATGATAAAATAAATGCATTGTGATACGTGCATGTAAAGGAAAAAATAGAGTGAGGTGCTTAAACGTTAAAATAAATGCATTGCGATGCGTGCAAATAAAGTCAAAGATGAAATATAGTGCTTAAATGATAAAATAAATGCATTGCGATATGAGCCAGCAATGGCAAAAATGACATGCAATGTTAAATACTAAAATAAATACATTACGAGATATGCAAATAAATACATACAGTTCTTAAATAACAAATGATAAAACAAATACATTGTGATACGTGCAAGTAAAGGCAGAGATAACATACAGTACAAAAGGAATAACGAAGTACGATATGTGCAAGTAATGATACAAGTCAAATGGCCGTCTTATCTTTTGATGACATCTTTAGAGGTCAACACCTAGAAAATAAAGATGTGGTCACCTCGAGGACACATGGACATGTATGGAGAATCCATTTTGAGCATAAACAAGATCGTGAGTGGAAGATTTCTTGGAGCATTGAAGACTTGAGGACTCACGGATTTGGATTACACTTAATGGCTCACAGTTTGGTGACCTTATTAAGGGCATTTTGGTCACTTCATTTGGCCCAAATGCACTCCATGGCTACCCCACCTATTAAGGGTATTGTTGTCTTTTTTATCTTGTCTTGTAATAATATAAATAGAATATTTTAGGTCTTTTCTCATTAGATTATTAATGATGAAATATTAAAAGTCTTACTATCTCTATTGAGAGTGTTCCACCTTAGTGTAGTTCTTAGTTAGGGCTTGGAATAGCTATTGTAGTTTAGGAGTTGGAAAAGCCAATATTGACCCTTGTTTGAAAACGGTGGATCTTGAGGTGAGTTGATTTCCTTGGCGGTCACCGTAAGAGTGTGGTTTAGATTATTACATTCATTAGGGGTTAGTGTTGATATACACTTGGTTCTTAATCTTGTAATAATCTTTGTCTCATTATCTATCCTTTACTTTTATTGTAATCCTGTTGTGTTGTTCTTGTTCCCATTTTCTTGGGTTTGGGGTGTTGTTGGAATCCAAAATTATTGTTCATCTTGTATTCATCTTGTGTTGTTAATCTTATAGTTTGGTTGGCTGTTTTGGTGTGATAAACAGCTTGTAAACTCTTCATTTTTGTTTTCATTGTTGAATCCGAGAGTGGTCACCAAAGAGGTCCTCAATTTCTTGAACTTGTGGACTGATTTTGGTGTATGTTTTGTGCCTTCCGTTGTCTTTCTTGTATCATTTGGTATCAAAGAATGGCTTGATTTTGTTCCCACAAGATCAATCTTGGGCTTGCTTGCTTGAAAATTAAAAAAAAAAGTTAAAAACTGAAGATTCTAAAAAGAGGTAAATCTGTCCATTTTGTTGTCTTGGCCAAAATTGTGTCTTGACCGAGATTTGTGTCTTGTAAACTTAGATCTAAGAGTCCTTTTTCTGTGTTATGTTGTTGGTAGTGTTAGCTTATTCATCCCTAACACTAAAGGAGTCTAAATCTAAGTTTGAGCTTTAAAAGTTGATCTTGTTGTTGTGAATCCCAAGTGTGGCTGATTGTGTTGGTATTGTTGTTGTTGGTTCAAGTTTTGAACGTGTATTGTGGGGATTTTTTTTGTGGATTTTAAGCTTGAAAAGGTGTTTTTGTTGTTTAGAGGGTCCAACTTGAACCTTAGAACTTCAAGACTCAAAGTTTGTGTTCTTAGTGTTCTTCACCATCTCCATATATTGTTGAAGAAAAGTGGTTGTTGATCTTAGAAGTTGAAGAAAAGTGGTTGTTGATCTTTTGAGTCAAACTGAAGTGGTGAGATTCCAAACTTCGAAAGACCCTAGTTCATGCTATGGATTTATTTTTGTCTTTACTCTTTCTTTGGTCTTAGTTTTGGCTATGGTCGGGGGCATATCCCAACTGGATATTCTTTGGCTTTGATTAGAGGCTTTATCGGACTACGGTAGGCTTGAGCAGTATCATCATTGGTATTGGTTGGTATTTTAAATTATGAAAGGTTGGTTTTGGTCATAGACTGATTATAATGTCTTTAAATTGATATTCTCTTATCTTGTTATATGTTCAAAATTCATTTGACATGAGGTGTAAGATGGTCAATGGTTTGGGTATTGGGGGTGGTCTCTAGTCCAGGTTGGACTTAAGATACCCGACATGACTAGGTCCTGGTTCGGGTCATGTCAGATTGGTATTAGAGACTAGGTTCATGGTTAATTGGGTGTCCACAAAGCTGTGTCAAATAGAGTCTCTTTTATGGGTATGTAGCATACCACATTCATAAGGGAGAGGCTATGAGGCATTTAGGAATGTTTCTCTTTCTTGTGTTTTATTTTTGGGCTGTAGAGTCTAAGGTCTAGGATCTTTCTATTTCCTATTTGTTTGCCTTTCAGATCATGCCTCCAAGAAGATCTGATATTTATAGAACCTTTCTGTTCTATCTGAGGATAATAGAAATAGAGCTCATTCTACTTTAGGGGTTCAGACTAGGTGTAGGGACACTGTCTCTGATGGTCCTAATAGAGATCCACCGATTCCTCCTATCCCTCCTCAGACACCTTAAGATGACGTGTCTAATGTTGAGTTTTGCCAATCGATCCATCTGCTTACTCAGTTGGTTGCCTCTCAGACTGAGCGTGCAAATTTTATTACTCCACTATCTGAGGCCACTAGAGTTGGCTAATTTATGAGGATGAATCCCTCTATTTTCACTGGTACAAGGTTGAGGAGGATACTCAGTGTTTCATAAATAAAATGGAAAAGATTTTCTATGTGATGCATATTACTGAGATAGAAGGTGTGGAGTTTGCAGCCTATCAGTTAAAGGATATACCACATTTGTGGTATGAAGAGTGAGAGTAACTCAAGGGTGTGGATACTGAGTATGCCTTGTAGGAGTACTTTTCTAGAGCTTTTCTTGATTGCTTCTTTTCCCAAGAGTTAAGGGCGAAAAAAATTGAAGAATTCGTGAATTTGAGGCAAGGCAAGATGACAGTCAAGGAGTATGGTTTGATGTTTCATCAGTTGTATCGGTATGCTCTGGAGTTAGTTCCTAGCATGAGGGCTAAAATGAGAAAATTTACGTCTGGGTTATCCCATGATTTGATTCTAGAAAGTAAGGCTACCTTGTTGAACAAGGATATGGATATTTCTCAGCTTGTGGTTTATATGTAATAGGTTGAGAAAGAGAAGAAGAAGCAGGCTGAAATAGGGAAAAAGCAGAATAAGAAGTTTAGATTTTCTGATCAGGGTGGAGGTCAACAGCAGAGTGGTAGATATGGTGGAAAGTGGTCTAAGAAGAAGTGGGGGATTTCTAGTTCCTACTTTACGGCTAGTGCTACTTATCCAAAGTCGTCAGGTGATCGTTGTTCACAGCATGATAGTGGGTTTAAGGAACATGGTGCCCAATCTCAGGCTAGCAGGGCCCAATCAGCTTTATCATATCCTCTTTGCAGATTGTGTGGTCGATTGCATTAGGTTTTTTGTGATAAAGGAAGGGACAAGTGTTTTAATTATGGTTAGCCAGGGCATATGCTTAAAACTATCCCTTGGGTAAGGTTGCTTCTAGGGAAAACAAGGTTTCGATTGCCTCTTCATTAGTTTTCGTACCAAAGGGTGCCCCATCTGGCTTCGGCACTGGTTAAAATTGACTTTATTCTCTCACAACCCATCAGGAGTCCAAAATATCACTTGATGTACTTACTGGTTTGTTGAAACTCTTTTCTCGTGATGTGTACTATTTACTTGATCTAGGGTCCACTCTTTCTTAGGTGACCTTATTTGTGGTTGTGTATTTTTGGTTTTGGTCCTGAGTGTATTTTGGACCCCTTTTTATATTTCTACCCTAGTGGGTGATTTTGTGGTGGCCAAGAGAGTCTATAGAGGTTGTGTGTTATGTTTGGGTGGTAAGGAGACTTTGGTGGATTTGTTTGAATTAGATATGGTTGATTTTGATGTCATATTAGGGATGGACTGGTTGCATTCGTGCTATGTCTCTTTAGATTGTCGGCCTCATAATGTCATTTTTAAATTCCCTAACGAGCCGGTCATTGAGTGGAAGGGGGTTATGTAGTGCCTTAGGAGAGATTCATATCATATCTTAGAGATCGAAAGTTGATTTCCAAAGGATTCCTTTATCATTTGGTCTGGGTTAAATATTCTAACTCGAAGGTTCTTCCTTACAATCTATCCTGGTAGTGAATGAATTTCTTAAAGTTTTTTCCTGATGACTTTTCTAGTGTCCCTGCTGATAGGGAGATTGATTTTGGGATTGATCTAATTTTGGACACTCGCTCGATCTCTATTCCCTCATATAGAATGGCTCCAGCTGAGTTAAAGGAGATTAAGGAGCAATTAAAGGATCTTCTAGACAAAGGTTTCATCCATCTTATTGTGTCCCCGTGGGGTACACTTATTTTGTTTGTGCGCAAGAAGGATGGTTCCCTTTGGCTATGTATTTATTACTGTTAATTGAACAAAGTGACTATAAAGGATAAGTACCCTCTTCTAAGGATTTATAATTTGTTTGGTCAACTTTAGGGTGCTAAGTTTTTCTCCAAGATCGATCTTCAATTTGGGTATCATTAGATATAGATTCGGGAGGTCCCTAAGACTGCCTTCTGTACCTGATATGGATATTTTGAGTTCTTAGTCATGTTATTTGGTCTGACTAATGCCCCGATGATATTTACGGACTTTATGAATAGGGTCTTTTATCAATTTTTGGATTTGTTTGTCATTGTATTTATAGATGATATTTTGGTGTACTTCTAGAGTTAGGCGGATCATGTCAATCACCTCCGTATAGTGTTTTAGACCTTGAAAGACCAACATTTTTATGCTAAGTTCTCTAAGTGTGAGTGCTGGTTGAATACTATTATTTTTTTGGGTCACGTTATATATGAAAGGATCATGGTGGATCGACAAAAGGCTTCAGTGGTTAAGAAATGGCCTAGACCCCTGACTCTAATTAATATCTGGAGCTTCTTGGGTTTAGCTAGTTACTAAGGAGATTTATGGAATGTTTCTCTTCATTAGTTGCCCTGTTGGCTAAGTTAACTCAGAAGAAGGAGAAGTTCTTATGGTTTGATGATTGCGAGGGTAGTTTTGAGAAGCTGAAGAATAAGCTGACTACGACTCCGATCTTGACTTTTCCTGAAGGAACTGATGGTTTTATGGTCTATTATGATGTATCCCGTGTGGGTCTTGGTTGCATTTTGATTCAGCGTGGAAAGGTGGTGGCTTAGGCCCCTAGACATTTGAAGGTTCATGAGAAAAATTATTCGACTCATGACTTGGAGGTGTTGGTTGTGGTGTTCTTATTGAAAAAATGGCGTCACTATTTTTATGAAGTGCATATGGATATATTTTCTGATCCTAAGAGCCTACAATATGTGTTCACTCAGAAAGAGCTAAATCTCAGGCAAAGAAGGTGGCTTGAGCTACTCAAGGATTATTACATGAGTTTTTACTACCATCCAGGTAAATCTAATATGGTTGTTGATGCTCTTAGCAAGTTATCCATGAGGAGTCTAGCTCATGTGCATAGGGATAAGTGGGAATTAGTGAAGGACATTCACCATTTGGTAAACCTCAGAGTTCGTCTCTTCAACTCAAATGTTGGTGGTGTGTTTGTGAAAAAGGTGGCACAGTTGTCTCTTGGTACTGAAATAAAAGAGAAATAGGTATTGGATCCTATACTAATGAAGATTAAGGAAGATGTTGGTCATCAGAAGATGATGACCTTCGAGATTGGGGGTTATGGTACCTTAAGGTTCCAAGGGAGGTTGTGTGTTCCCAATATTGATGAATTGTGACAGAGCATTTTGGCTAAAGCTCATGAGTCGCGTTATACCATTCATCCTATTTCAATAAAGTTGTATCGTGATCTTAAGAAGATCTATTAGTGGAACAATATGGAGTGAGATATGGCCAGTTTCATGGCTAAATACATGGTGTGTCAACAGGTAAAGTCAAGAACTTGAGGCCTAGAGAGTTGTATCAAGAAATTGAGTTACCTATGTTAAAGTGGGAAGTGGTTAATATGAATTTTGTTATCGATCTTCCTCGATCTCAAAATTAGTTTGATTCGATCTGGGCCATCATGGATAGGATGACTAAGTCTGCTCACTTTTTGCCAGTAAGGACTAACTTTTTGGAGGAGGATTATGCACATTGTTCATTGAGAAAATTGTGAAGTTGCACGGGGCGCCTGTTTTCATCATATCAGATCATGGTGCTCAATTTTCATCATACTTTTGGTGCTCGTTTCAAAGGGGTTTAGGGACTAAGGTGAGCTTAGTACTACTTTCCACCTGCAGTTGGATGAGAAAGCGTAAGGACTCTTCATGCATTGGAAGATATTCTTTGAGCTTGTATGATTGACTATGGTGGTAATTGGGTTGATCAGTTGTCTTTTATAGAGTTCATGTATAATAATAGCTGCCACTCTGGTATCGAAATGGCTCTGTTAGAGGATTTGTATGGTAGAAGGTGTTGGTTTTGTTTTGGGTGGTTCAAGGTTGGTGAGGCCGAGATGTTTAGCCTGGAGTTGTTTCACCAAGCCATGGAGAAGGTGAAGGTGATTCGGTATAGATTGAAAGCCACCCAAAGTCCTATGCGGGTATGTTGCGTAGGAAGTTAGAGTTTGAGGTTGGTGATTGGGTGTTCTTAAAGGTGTCTCCTATGAAGGGAGTAATGATGTTTGGGAAGAAGGGGAAACTCAGTCCCCGGTATGTCGGCCCGTACTTGGTCTTAAAGAGGGTTGGTAATGTTGTATATGAATTAGAGTTGCCTTCTAGTTTGATCTCCGTTCACCTGGTATTCCACGTGTCAATATTTAGAAAGTGTGAGGGTGATCCATCCCTGACTGTGCCTATCAAGGATATTAGTATTTCAGATTGCTTGTCTTATGAGGAACTCTCGGTTGAAATATTAGATTGGTAAGTTCGTCGATTGCGGAGAAAATACGTAGCTTTGATAAATTCCTTGGTTTTCTTATTTTCTCTCTTAAAGGTAGGAGTAGTGATGTTTGGGGTTCAATCGTGCTGGTAAATGCCTTGTCCCATCATTTAAGGACGAATGATCCAAGTAGGGGAGAATTGAAACACCCGAATTTTGGCCCTTAAAAATTTCTTGAGCTTTGAGCTTACTGCCTTGGTTACGACTTGACCTCATGAGTTGTAGAGTGTCTTGGCGGGTTGGATGACCCTAGTCGTAGGGTGACCAAAGTATGGTGTTGAGTTTTTATCCTGGGTACGATTTGAGGGAATGTGTCGTTGGGAGAAATCATAACTAAATCATGTAAGTTTGTGGCTTGATTCTGCTCTGAGTATGATTTGCTCACTAAGAGCCATAAGGATATGTTACGAGTATTGACATGAAATCGTAGGATGTCCAATGTTCAACCTAATTGAGTTCTATTTTGACTACGACTTGACCTTACGAGCCGTATGGTCCTGTTATGAGTAAGCTTGTTGAGTCATCAGATTGCCAGTGTATGAGAATCTTTGTCACTGTCTTGGTCATGACTTGTGGTTATAAGTCGTAAAGAGGGGTTACTAGTCAATGGTTGACTCATAGTCAAAGGCGTTTTCCAGATTTTAAGTCTAGGGCATTCTGGATATTTTCCCTTTTACCCAACTTGAAACCCACGTCTTATAACCTTTTAAGGGTATCCTTAGCTCTCATAAACACATCCAATAGACTCTCAAATACTCTCAAATCCTCAAGGCCTAGAACATTTTGGGTTTTCACGAGATTAATAAATTTGGGCTTCCAAGTGTGATTTTTCTCCATACTACTTGGTGTTTAAGGCATGTTACTCTTCCCTGATCGTTAATTTTATAAGATCATGTTTTTTAAAGTATCATTCATGAGATATTAATGTTGGGTTTTGAACTATGGGTTGAGGGTTTTTAATATAATTTTTTTAAATGCTTCTTCCATGATATTTATGAAACAATTGTGCTTAAATTGATGATTGATAAATACATTGGGGTGCGTGGGAATGGTGGATGGAAATAGGGGTACGATGGAGTCCCCAAATTAATTATTTTGGTATGGAAATTTGTAATAAACTCAACTCACTTGCGTAATTGATTTTGGTTTATGCATTATCACCTGGCTTGGCTTGTTTCTTGAAACTAATGCATGGTATAATTGGTTAAATGGTTAAATGGTTTAGGATAGTTTTGAAAATCTTATGGGGTACAATGGAATTCCCTAAGTGAGTGATTATGAGAACCTTGCAGGGTACATCGAAATCCCCTAAGTGATTTTAATAATGGAGTCTGCAAGATACTTGGGAATCCCCTAAGTGTTAGCTAATGACATTTCTTGCAAGCTATAGTCGGTATGACTATACCACTTAATAATGCCTTATTAATTGACTCCTGGGATCGTGGTTTGGTTATGTGCTAAATGTTTTAATTGGGCAATAATATGGGTTGGAATAGCTAGCCGTGAAGGTGTGAGTCTGAGGGACGGACACTGGAAACTCATGTTTGCCGAAATAAGGGTTGGTCTTGATGACCGTGAGCTTGTGGGGTACAAGGGAATCCCTCAAGCCTAAACACGTGTATATGTATCATGGAAGGCGAAGGGTACAATGGAATCCCTATCCATTTATGATATCTCTGATTCATGTGGCTAACACGCATTAGGTCCCATTCAGGGGATAACACTGGACCATATAGACCGTGGGTGGACATATGATGGTAAATCTACACAGCCCAGATTACGATTTTAAAATGCAAGCTAAATCTTGTACCCTATCCTGAGATGGTATATATATGTATTTATTTGCATATAGTTATGTGAATTGGTTTGACTTGGTTTTGGATTGATGGCATTACTTTATCTTTATCCCTGAGTTACATGCTAGTATTCACCCAGCTAACCATCTTCAAAACATGTATCCCACGCGATGCAGGAACCGGCCATTCTCCCACTCCTTCTACTCAGTGACTAGGTGATTCGTGGATAATTTTTAAGTCAGACCTAAGTGGTAAGCTTCCATGCTTTGGAAGACCCCAGTTTATGCTATGGATATCCTTATGCCTTTACTATTTCTCTGGTCTTGGTTTTGGCTATAGTCGGGGTCATGTCCTGACTGGATATTCTTTGTCTTTGATTAGAGGCTTTGTCGGGCTTTGGTGGGCTTGGGCGGTCTCAGTATTGGTATTGGTATATGCATTGGTATTTGTATTGGTTGTCTTTTTTTTGGTTGTGGAAGGTTAGTTTTGGTTGTAGACTGATTATAGTGTCTTTAGATTGATATTCTCTTATCTGGTTATATGTTCGAAATTCATCCAATGTAAGGTAGTTAATGTTTTAGGTATTGCGGTTGGTTTTCGGTTCGGGTTGGACTTGAGATACCCAACACGGCTAGGCCCTGGTTCGGGTTGTGTCACCTTATGTGTTTTTAGTAGAAGTTATGCACTTTTGATACTCACAAACATATTTTGATTTCGAGATTCAATTTTGATCTTGGAACTCTCTTGTATTAAATTCAGTTGATTAATTCAATTACAGTTGTGGGTTTTCTACTTCTTATTATTGTGATTTCATCTATGCTTTCGATCATGAACTTTGTTTATTACTTCACAAGTATAAGCGGTAAAAAACCCATAGCTAGGGTTGTGGAAACTCTAGTAGATTGATGAAGTAGAGGAAACTCTATTGTTGTTCTAAACCGATACCCATGCATGTATTGCTTTATCTTCAACCCCAGCCTTTATTGGGTTACTATATTTGGTAGCGACCGTATCATCTTCTGAGAGAAGGTATAGCTGGGACGTCACCAAATTTTGGCACCGTTGCCAGGGAGTACGGTGTTGATTATTGAATTGAAGTTGTTGCAATTTTTGAGTTTTTCTTTTTTATTTTTGTTCTTAGTTGGGCATTCACCGGTGTATGCATAATACACGGAGGAGAGGAAATCCCTAACTCCCAGTAAATTCGAATCCATAAAGGATCCTACAAACATTTAGTAGGATGGTGGAATAGAAAAAAGATGATAATCCTGAAAGGGTTCATGATATTGTACCTCTTCCTCCTTATGAAGAAGGGCAGGATATTGTTGATTGACAGACTGGTAAGCTTTTATCTAAAGTTGAGAACAAGAGGAGGGCAACGGAATAAGCTCAGCGGGTAGCTAGGGAGGTAGATCTAGCTGAGCAAAGACAAGAAGCAGCCCATCAAGTTGTAGTAGGTGGAAACCAGAACAAAACTAGAGGTGCCCGTGTTTAAGTGATCCCAACATATATATGTGCGACCATATACAGATGATGAAGAAATCTAATATACTGAGCTGGCAGAGACTGAAGCCATTATTCCTCATGTTTTACCCCCAGGCATCAAGTTTGACATAATGAGAGTAATGATCCAACTCCTAAATCTAAAGGGTGTGTTTGCAGGTCTGCCTAAAGATGATGCAAATTTGCACCTTGCTAATTTTATTGGGATCTGCAGTTCGTATACAAATCCAGGGGTGAATAGAAAATGCTTAAACTAAGGTTGCTCCCCTTCTTACTTACAGGAGAAAAATCTTTATGGTTAAGGGAGCTACCAAGAGGCTCTATTACTACTTGGAATGAGTTGTGCAATCAATTTTTTCCTCCAACTAGGATTTTAAAATTGAGGATGAGATCTATAATTTCATGTAGTTGCAGTCTGAATCTATTGATAAGGCATGGTTCAGGTTCAAGAAGAAGCTGAGTATGGTTCCCAACCATCAGATGTTAGGGACGAGCTTATTATAGATATTTTACCGATCCTTGACCATCAGTTCTAGATCCATGAAAGATACCATCTCTTAAAGAGTTCTTATGAGATTACGTTGGGGAGTAACTTCGAAGATGCTAGATAAATTATCACTCACTAACTGAGGGTGGCAAACTCGAGAGGCTGAGAAGGGATCTGGCACATATGTTATTGGTGCCTCCTGTGAGAAAAAAATTGTTGATGATTCAGTAGCATAAGAAATTATGCTACTAAGAACTAATATAGGGGTACTAGTAAAGCATCTTACCATAACGACTTCTGAGAAAGTGAATGTAGTAGCAGCACAGGGGTCGGCTTCAATAGCTTAAGAGTCAGAACTGAAGGAGGAAACAAGTTATTTGGATCTCCAGTTGGAAGGTTTCTAAGCCCAAGGGCAAGGGAACCAAGGTCAGAACTGCTATAAAAGATATAAAGACCGTAGTAGAGAGTGAGATGGTGACCGGAAGAAGATGGATGACTACAGAGAGAAGAGAGATAGGAACATTCCACCTAGTAGAAGAGATGCAAAATCAAGAATGGAAGAGATACTAGCTAAAATGGTTAAGGGTCAAGAAAATCAAGAGATCAACCTTAAGTAGATTAAGGCCGACATTTTAGGGTCAAACTAAAAGGTCGAATCACATGTCACTACTATGAAACAGTTAGAGCACCAGTTCGGGTAGATGTTAGTAACTGTAAACCAGAGGATGCAGGTACTCTTCTAAGAAACACTGTGCAGAATCCATAAAATAATGGTCATGTTCTTACTATTATCACGTAGAGTGGTATGACTATTATGGATCCCCTACTACCTGCTGCGAAAGCTACTATTGATGAGACATCTTTTGTGGTGTAGAAAAAGCAACAGGTGGTGATGAAGAAGTTGTTAAGGAAAAAGGTAAGGTTTTGGTTGTTGAGTAGGAAATAAGACATACTGAGATTGCCCCACCTTTTCCTCAGCGACTGAAACAGAAAAGAAAGGAAGGAAAATTCAAGAGATTTATCGAGATATTGAAAGAATTAAGCTTGAATATTCCTATTCTTGAGGTGTTGGAGAAGATGCCTAGATATGCTAGGTTTATGAAGCAGTTGGTCACAAAGAAGAGATAAGCTATGATTGAGGATGTTGATGGTTTGTACCACTGTAGTGCAGTCACTACAAGGTCTTTGTCTTAGAAAAAAGGGTGACCCTATAGCATTTACCATGTACTATTAGGTCATCCCAATTTGATAGAGCCTTATATGACTTAGGTGCCAGCATAAATTTGATGCTAGCCGTATTCAAGAAATTGGGCTTGATTCCTCCTAAACCGACGTTAATGCGGCTATTAATGGCTGACCGTACGGTAACAAAACTCGTGGGAATCTCTTTTGAAGTGATTGTGAAAGTGGATAATTTCATATTCCCAGCTGAATTTGTCATTCTGGATTGTGAGGTTGACACCGCGATGCCCATTATATTGTGGAGACCATTTAGGGCCACTTGTAGTGTGATAGTTGACACAAAGAAAGGAGAGCTAAAATTCAGAGTCAACGGCGAGGAAGACACCTTCAACATTCAAAAATCAATAATGTCAGTGATCAAATATATTGTTGACCATGAAGGGTACTCCTACGGGGTATCTTGATGAATTATCAGTAATCAAGATACCCACGTCATGCTGTAACATTAAGTCAAGAGTTGCAAAGGAAGAGACCCATGGGCTTGTTGGTGAAGTCTGAGTAACCAACATAGCCACGTCATGTCGCGATGTTAAATCAAGTGCTGAGTGGGAGGCAACCTACTATTTTTGTATTCACTCTTTGTTGTTTCTCTTTTTATAGGTTTTTAGCTCCTGGACTTACCCGAAATATGGTAAAATTGCTACATTCATCAATTTCCATGTAAGAGGACTATGTGACTAACCCACCATGGTCATAAGTACCACACAAGCCAAGTAAGTTGAACAATAAATTGAAAAGTTGAAATTTTAAGGAGGAAAAATGAAAGGTGTGGACTTTGGCACCTATTTCATGCTTTTAGGACAATAACTTTACGTTTTGGAACCATTAATATTTGGAAAAATATTAAAAAGCCAAGTCTGGAGTGCAGGAAAGTAGGCCAAAATTTTTAGTCCTGCACTTGCGCCTTACACCTACTGGCCGTAGGTGGCAGGCGCAAGTAGCTTCCATAGCTAGGTCATGAGTGGGACCAAATTTTGATTAAAATTTTAGGCCCGCCAACACATATATATGACCTAAAACAGCCCCCATCCTTATTTAAACACATTTAACCTTATTCTAACTCATTCAAATCCTCAAAACTTCACTTTTCTCCTTAAATTCAAACTTTTCTCTTAAAACATAAACTAACCCCACACTTAGGTAAGGCTAAATTGACACTTTTTTGAGATACCAACTTGTCCCAACACACTAAAAACATGTTCCAACTTTGATTTTGCTTGAGTTTTTCTTTGTTCACTTTTGGTTCATCATAAAAGAGGTACCTTTCTCGGATGCTAATGATTATGTATCGATTTATTTATTTTTTAAACAAGTTGATATGTGTATTTCCATACAAAATATGTAGATTCCATCATGCTTGTATGTAGGAGCCTTAAAGTAGCCTAAAATTATAATGTAGGGCCTTGTTTTGAATTAACTTCTAATGTTAGGCCCTAACCCAAAGTTGAACTTGAAGGAGTAGAGTAATATCACAAGTTGAGCATGTTTAGTTTGCCTTGAAAATCATGATTCCTGACATATGTACGTATATTAGACATGCTGGGATTTCAAATATGTTATAGAGGTATGAAAATTGAGGAAATTTGAATTTTTCAAATTTGAGTTTTTCTTCAACTTTGTTATCCCTCATTTTTGTTGGAAACTAAAAATTAGGTTTTCAGGTACATATGGCACCTAAATTTGCTAAGATGAAGAAGGTCAATACCTCGAGGAGATGGGTAGAGTCTTTCGAGCCTAGTAGTTCAGTGGAGGAGTACCCGATGCAACGATGTAGAGATACTTCTGTTGGGGTGACACGTAGAGTTACTAGATGGACGATGTGCTAAGCTACTCAGTAACATTCAGCCTGACCATGGATAAAATCCACGTGAATGTCATCCCATACACTCCTCTACAAGATGATGACAACGATAAGGATGAGACAAATTCTAAGTCTACTCCACAGGTTGTAGCTTAGGACCCCCAGTCTGAGGAGGGATCCTAGTATTTCTCTGAGTATGCTGAGTAGAAAGAGTCATCAGTAGTACCCCAGTCTAATGAGGGTACCGCTACATAGGTAGAATATCAAATGTACCCCAGTTCGAGGAGGGTATAAAGTAGGCTTCCCACAAAGCATTAGTACAGTAGGGGCAGAGCCCTACACCCACACATACTATTAAGGTACCTCTGAGGTAGTGTGTAGAGAATATGATGGCAGTTTATAATATAGATAGTCATATCTCAGATAGTAGCAGGCCTAAGGGTCTTATTTATGAGAAACACCAAGTTGATCTATCTGTATTGGGGTGAGTACCACAGTTATGAGTTGCATTCGATCGTTACTAGTTAGAGTGGATGACTAGACCACTCAGTTCTGATAGCTAGACCATGGTGTGTGAGTTTTATGCATTATGTTAAGCTACAGTAGATCCTTCCATGCATAAATTTTTAGGAACAATGAGGCACATGGAGCAGCCACAACTTGATCATACACTTGTGAGAGGGGCCAGTGTTGATCTTTCAACAATGACTATCCATCAGGCCATCTTTTGTCCAGATTAGATCACTCCCGCATCTATAGCTGAGCGTGACTATAGATTAAGAGTCATACGTGATCGATATATTATACAAGAGGCTGAGCACAAAAGAGAGATAGTTGAGATGGCTAGGTAGATAGCTAGCTATATTTTACCTTTGGATGACACTACCCCATGTATTAAGGGTTAGGGTATGATCAAGAAGGGCCAGTTGACATTTGAAGCCAAGTTTTGGTGGTTACTGATCAGATATCGATTGTTCCCTACTACTTCAAATAATTTGTTGACTTGGGAGGGAGTAGCCCTAGTTGCTAGTATGATGGCCATATATTCTATTGATTTTGCTGCTATTGTCCGATGTGAGATCCATGACAAAACATTTGGGGAGATGGCTAATCTACCATTTCCTTTCATGATTTAGAGACTATGCAATAAGGACAATGTGCTTGAGATATTGGGAGTAGATCAGAGGGTACATATGATGGTTACTATGCAGAAAAGAGTATGAAGGATCTACATGCCCAGGCCTTACCAGGAGATTAATAGAGCCAGTCACAGTACCTAGGGCCAAGAATGAGGTCCCAACAGTTTCCATAGAGCCTGGTGATACACATGCAGACGATCTGGGTGTTAGTGTTAATATAGAGATAAGGGAGTAGAGAGAGGATCCATATTCGAGTATGTAGATAGAGGGGACACCAACCACCTCTACATCAACCCAGTTTCGACCTCAGAGTCAGGTTGTGTATCTTTAGAGCCTACTCGGCCATCTACTACAACTCTTTCTCTAGGTATGATTACTATATCCAGATTGTTCTTGGAAAGCTTAGTGGACAGTTAGAGGGCCACTAATGCTAAATTGAGGGTTTTTGAGATTGAGATGGCTACCCTATAAGAGAAGATGAGATTTAGGGTTCGGACTAGATTTAAGAAAGTAGAGGCTAGATGGGAGGCTGCATGGAGAGCTGCACTGTCTAAGCTATGTGCTGACTTCCAGATAATTCTTAAAGAGTTTAAGAGATGGGTTACAAATTGATTTATAGAGACAGAGATGCCGTATCTAGCCAAATGGGGTAGGATTTTGATATACTATAAGCAGATGTGTGCTTTCTCACAGAGAGCGGTGTATCATGCACTCCCTCAATTATAGCCCCAATGGTCCAGATATTACCTCTACGCGATCGAGATAGTTTGATTTCTTTGCAGATGATGGTGAGAAGGTCCCAGTAGTTGGGGTCAAGAGAGGCTACATTGGAGACTTCAAGGATCCTGATTGCCATATGACCAGGCCGTTAAAAGGGCCAGACATGATTTGATGGAAACTGTAGTCGTTGACAAGCTGATACATATAGAGCTAGCAGCGGTTGCATCATCTAGTAGTGCACCGCCACCATCACCGCCTCCTCCAGCTGATATGCCCCCATCTGGGGATGCTCATGACACAAGCGCCTAGTGCATCCCAGGTATGTTCTCACTTACCTTTTTTGTATTATTTTTAGCACAAAGAGGATAGTGCATAATTTTTTTAGTTAGGGTTGGGGTATACCATAGCCTCCATAAGTTTTTGTTATCGTACTTCATTTCCTGTCGGCCGCGGTATGGTTTTAGAACCACCATGTCTAGGATTATTTGTGTCGTATTATTTTTTATTTTGTATTGTGATGTGTTTTTGTGTAATTAGTAGATCTATAAGTATTTAAGGTAGTAATCATATTTCGATTGATTTTTGATACCCCTCTAAATTTTATATTTTAGTACTGTGTGAACAACATGGATCTTATTATGGCAGTGAAATTAGGGCATTATAATCACTTGCTAACTATTGCATGAAATAGATAAGTAGTAGCTTGTAAAATTAACTCTATGCTATGTGTGTGTGAGATGCTACTTAGTTCTCTTTTTGTGTTGAATTCAAAACTTGCCCGGTTAGTCTTACCTAGGTTGTAGGATAGTCGGTTAGGAAAGGGTCATAGGCCGTTGTTAATTTTAGTCCACTTTAAGCCTAAATTACCTTCCATGTGTGAAATAGTATCCCTTGATCCCTGTTTTGAGCCTTATAGCCTATTTTTCTTGTTTCACATATTCACATTCCCATTCGTGCTATAATGAACCTATTTTGGCCCTAGTCCTACTTGGACATTGTGCATCTCAACTCAAGTAAAATGTCAAAGTTGAGGGTAGCTATCATAGAGGTTCATAGTGTAAAGTGGGTATAGAAAAGTGTAAGATAAGAGAAAAATTTAGTAGGGCTAGGTGTAGTAAAAAAAGTAAAAGAAAAAAATTGTGAAAAAGTAAAGAAGATAGAATAAAAGACCACACCCAACCTGAATGTTCAATAAAGTATAAAAAATGGAGAAACAAGGGTGGAATAAAAGAAAATTGGCTATTAAGTGAGAACCCAAGGTTATTGTAGTGGCAAGGAGGCTTAGTGACTTGATATGTCCATATATACCATATCAGCCCCTAAGCCTACATTACAAGCTGAGAAAAGTCCTATGGTGATCCTAACTTGATTGTCTAAAAACTAAGGTAAAGAAAATAAGGGCAAGCCTATGGTATTTGATGCACATTTATTAGAACTTCTCTTTTGAGTGTGAGCGTCTCTTGACTATCCCTACTTTTGACATGCATGATTTCATATAAGTGAGTGGGACATCTTTGTTGTGAGGGCACATAAATCATATTACTAGCTATTTTGTTATTTTGGGTAGTGTAACTTGTACATATGCGTGGTTGTCTGTTGCTAATGTAATTCCATACCTTGATCCCATTGTGTCACATTGTTGTGGTTCATGTTCATACATATTTGGTTTTAAAAAATAATATAGAAAAGGGTGTTATGTTTCGAGCTTAAAGTCTTGATTGACTGCTTTGAATAGCTTAAATTCTCCTAGTTAAGTGTCATTTTTGTTTTGTTGTGTTTGTTTGCCTGAGGACATGCATACGTTCTAAGTTGAGGGTTTTGATGTGCTATATAAATATAGCACTTTTGATGCTTAAAATGAAAAAAATATGCAAGTTTTTGAGGTTATTTTGTTAGATATAATGTATTTTGGGTAGGGGTGCGCATCGTTCGGTTTGGTTCAATTTTATATATTATTGATTCGGTTTATCGATTTTTAGATTTTAAATATGCTAAACCAATAACCAAACCAATAAGATATTTTTTATCGGTTTTTGATTTATTGGTTTTTAGTCCTTAACGATTCGGTTTAACCGATAAGAAAATACTCATAAAATAGAAATAGTAGTAACTAACATGAAAAAAAAATCTAATCTTAGTTGCAACCAAAAATCCTACATAATGTGTTTTAATTTAAAAGAATCTTTAAGTTTGAACTAAATGTTGTTAGGAGAAATTAAGAGTTTGTATAATTGAAATAATAGGTTTGTTAATTGGTAGAAATAAAAGAGAAATTAAAAGAAATATATAATAAGTCATATATATATATATATATATATATATATATTCGTATTGGGTTTTTGGTTTACCCAATAAACTAATAATAAAAAATTGAACCGAACCAATAACCCAATAATTTTTTTATAAAATCATTAACAAACCGTTAATCCAATAACCCAATAACAATAAACCAATAACATTTTTATCGGTTTGATTTATTGGTCGGTTTAATTTTTGCACACCTTTAATTTTGGGTATGTTTTGCAGGAAATCATGGTTTGGGTGCTAATTTCATGAGAAAATGAAAAAAGAATTTTTGGCTACTTATTAGAGCAATTATGGATGTTCGAGACACTTTCTGGCTTGTTCGTGATCAAACTATGTGCGAGAATTGAAGAAGAGATGAAAAGATGACTCCCGACACTTGCTAAGTCAACATATGGACCGTAAATAGTACTTATGAACTGCATATAGGCAAAGCAAGTGCCAAAAGTCCAAAATCCAAAGAGTTGACTTGTAGGAAAATTTTGGTCTGGCATGTGCGATCGCCACTTACACCCTCCCTGCTAGCCGCAAGTACTACCTACGCCCATGGACAGGGTGCAAGTAGAGATCATAAGTGGCCACCGAATCTTTTTTCTCTTTATTTGGTATTTGATTTTAGGGTTTCCTCATGTACTATAAATACCCCTTATGTGTTTTTTAGTAAAAGTTACACACTTTTGATACTCACCAACATATTTTAATTTTGGGATTCGATTTTGATCTAGGAACTCTCTTAAATTAACTTTATTTGATTCAATTTAGATATGGTTGTGGGTTTTCTAATTCTTATTATTGTGATTTCATCTATGCATTCGATTATGAATGTTTATTTTGCTTATTTTGTTGCTTGTTTCCGTCTTGTTTGTCCTTATTTTTGCTCTTGTTTCTGGTTTCTTATTTGTCTCCTGTCTATTTCTTGTAGCTTGTTTATTGTCTCTGTCTGTGCTTAGTTCCAGCTTCCTGTGAGTACATTGGGGACTGGTTACGGTGCTTATTAGTGATTTTTGTGGTGTGTGTTTTGGCTGCTAGGTTAGGTAGTATTTTATGTGAGTGCCTTTTTTCTAATTTTGTAAGGTTGTTTTATCTGTTAAGTTGTTGGCTTGGGGCTTTATTTTTGATGTGTTAGGTGTTGAGTAGTGGTTGGAGGGGTCAATTGTGAAATAGGGTCATGTTTGAGGGGTTAGGAGTGAGGGCAGGAGTGGATGGGGAGTATAGGTTAGGTGTTAGGGCTGAGTCGGGAAGGGGTGGTAGAGGGAGGTAAGAGATGAGAGAAGATAGGTTGCAGGTAGGGTCGTGAAATATTGGTACCCTTCAGGGTAAGTCCATAGAGTTGGTAAAGATTCTTAAGAAGAGGAGGGTGAATATTGTGTGTGTTTAGGATACTAGGTGGGTAGAATCTAAGGCTAGGGATATGGATAGGTTCAAGCTTTAGTACTTGGAGAGGGATGGGTGTCGGAATGGAGTTGACATCTTAGTGGATGAGGAGATTAAAGGTCATGGTGGAGGTTGAGAGGGTCAGTAATTGGCTGGTGAAGATTAAGTTGGTCTTGGGGGGTTTTACGTTGCATGTGTGTAGTATTTATGCGCCGCAGATGGGCTTAGAAGATGAGGTGAAGGCTATATTTTGGGAAGATTTGGACGAGGTGGTGAGAAGCGTGCCTAGCGCGGAGAAGATCGTCAAAGTAGGGGGCTTCAATAGGCACATTGGGGTCCTACCTTGACGCTATGATGATGTGCATGGTGGTTTTGGCTTCGGTGTTAGAAATGGCAAGGGAGCAGCCCTGTTGGATTTTGTAAGGGACTTTGAGCTGGTAGTTGTGAACTCGAGTTTCCCGAAGAAGGAGGATCACCTGATTACCTTCTGAAGCGTGAAAGCCAAGACTCAGATTGACTTTCTGCTGCTTAGGAAGGGGGATCGGGTGATATGTAAGGATTTTAAGGTAATTTCGAGCGAGCACCTCTCGACCCAGCATAGGCTGTTAGTGATGGACTTATTTATCAATAAGAGAAAGAAGAGATGGGTCGGGGAGGGTCAATATCGAATTAAGTGAGGTAGCTTGATGCCAGAAAGTGCACTGGATATAGGGGAAAAAGTGGTGGGTATGAGGGCGTGGGAGTGCAGGGGGGACCCGATTTCTATGTGGGATAGGGCAGCCAGCTGTATCACAGAGACTGCTAAAGGTGTGTTGGGTGTTTCAAGGGGCCGGGCAGATCAGTATAAGGGGAACTGGTGGTGGAATAAAGAAGTAAAGAAGAAAGTGGAGATCAAGAAGAGGGCGTATGTTGAGTTGATTGAGAGTAAAGATGAAGAAGGGAAACGGGTGAATAGGGAGGTGTACAAGGTAGCTAGAAAGGAGTCTAAGTGGAAGTTACGACTGCCAAGTCAGCGGAGTTTAAGCATTTGAATGTTGGTTTAGAGGAGAAAGGAGGGGATAATAGGTTGTATAGGCTTGCAAAAGTTAGAGAACGGATGGGTCGTGACCTAGATCTAGTGAAGTGCATTAAGAGGGAGGATGGTAGTGTTCTAGTGGAGGATGCTCACATTAAGAAGAGATTGCAGGACTACTTTCATAGACTTTTGAACGAGGAAGGGGACAGAGTCACTGAGCTAGGGGAGCTAGAGCAATCGGAGGAGAGCTATGATTTCAGCTACTGCAAGCATTTTAAGGTAGAAGAGGTCAAAGAGGCTATTCGTAAGATGCAGAGGGGTAGGGCAATAGGGTCGGACGAGATTCTGGTGTATTTTTTGTAGTATGTGGGTGGGGCAGGGCTTAGGTGGTTGACAAATTTGTTTAACAGTATTTTCAAGACTGCGAGAATGCCTAGGCTTGGAGATAGAGTATGATGATTCTGCTTTATAAAAACAAGGGTGACATTTAGAGTTGCAACAACTACAGGGGTATTAAGCTGTTGAGTCACACTATAAAGATTTGGGAGAGAGTGGTTGAGCGGAGATTGAGGAGGGTTGTGTTTGTTTTGGAGAACCAGCTTGGATTTATGCCTGGTCGTTCAACGATAGAGGCAATCCATTTGGTGAGGATATTGGTGGATCAGTATAGAGAAAGGAAGAGGGACTTACACTTGGTATTCATCAACCTAGAAAAGACGTATGATAAAGTTTTGAGGAAGGTTCTTTGGAGGTGTTTGAAGGTGAGAAGGGTCCTGGTGGTGTACACCAGAGTTATTAAGGACATATACGGTGAAGGAAAGGCCAGGGTGAGGACGGTGGGAGGAGACTCAGACCATTTTACGGTTGAGATAGGGTTACATTATGGATTGACTCTTAGTTCATTCCTGTTTACGATGGTGATGGACGTGTTGATGCGTAGTATTCAAGGCGATGTGCCTTGGTGTATCTATTTGCAGATGGTGTAGTGCTGATTGATGAGAGATCGATGGGCGTGAATGACAAATTAGAGGTTTGGAGGCAAACCCTTGAGTCGAAGGGGTTCAGGTTGAGTAGGTCCAAGACGGAGTATTTAGAATTCAAGTTTAGTAATTTAAGGTAGGAGGACGATGTGGTGGTCAGGTTGGACTCCCAAGATATTTGTAAAAGGGATAGTTTTAAGTATCTTGGGTCTTTGATCTAGGGGAATAGTGAGATTGATGAGGATGTCACCAATCGTATTGGAGCAGGTTAGATGAAGTGGAGGCTCGCCTTTGGGGTGCTGTGTGATAAGAAAGTTCCCCTTAAGCTTAAAGGCAAATTCTATAAAGTGGCAGTCCGTTCGGCCATGTTGTATGGAGCGGAGTGTTTTTCCAGTCAAGCACTCCTACGTCCAAAAAGTGAGGTAGCAAAAATGAGGATGCTGCATTGGATATGTAGGTTTACTAGAGGGGACATAATTGGAAATGAGATTGTTCGGGAGAAGACGGGAGTGGCGTTGGTGGAGGATAAGATAGGGAAGGAAGGATGAGATGGTTTGGACATGTGATGATGAGGGACGCAGATGCCCCATTACGTAGGTGTGAGAGACTAGCATTGGATGGATTTAGGAGGAGTAGAGGTAGGCCAAAGAAATATTGGAGGGAGGTGATTAGACATGACATGGAGTAGCTGAAGCTTACTGAGGACATGAACCTAGATAGGAAGGTGTGGAGGTCGCGGATAAGGGTAGAAGGCTAGAGGAAGGGTGTGGGTTGTTGCAAGACACCAGGAGAGATCTTGTGTAGCCGGGTTAGTAACCTTAGGTCTGTGTCTATGGGTGTCTATGGCGGCGAGTATGTTTTACTTATACGTGGATGTCCTTTTCATATTTTCTCAGTTGCTATCTGCTTATTTTGTGTTGCCGTATCTCTTGTATTTTCGTATTGCTCTGATTTACTTTTTATTATTCCTTACACCTTTTCTGTTATGTAATCTATCTCTTTGTCGCCTATTCTCTATCTTGATCTGGGGTTCTATCGAAAACTACCTCTTTACGTCTTTGAAGGTAGCGGTATGGACTGCGTACATCTTACCCTCCCCAGACCCCACTTTGTGGGAACACACTGGGTTTGTTGTTGTTGTTGTTGTTCGATTATGAATGTTGTTGATTATTTCAAAAGTATGAGCAACTAAAAACTCATAGCTAGGGTTGTGAAAAACCTGGATTGATGAAGAAGGGAAAGTGATATTATTGTTCTGAACTAATACCCATGCATTTATTTCTTTTTCTTTAATCCTACCTAGATTACTGCTACTTACTGCAAAAGAGGTGTAGTGACTAGGAAAAGATAAATTCAATAGTAATTTTGAGTTTAGCTGTCAATCCACAGTTCTAGGTTTTATTAATGTAAGATGGTTAGATTTAATCTAATAACTAGAGACTTAAAAGGTAATAATTTACTGGGATCAAGATAAAGGTTAGTAAGGCGACATCCTAAGACCTAAAAGGTAAAGGGTGAAATCCTTCTGCACATCCAAAAGACTGTAGAAGGTACATAACTTATCGATTCTGCTTGCAAGGTGTCGAGTTGGTTCAATAATTCACAATAAGCCTACGGAGCTGAGAAGCCAGGGGGAATTCAATCTTAGTGTTCACCCATGACTGATTACAATCGAAGTTCATACTTGCTACTAGTTCGACATTGATACTCAAAACCCCCTCACTTAGTTTTCCATTTTCGCCCGTTGATTACAACAACCGAGAGCCACAATTCCAAGTATTCCCTTGGGATTCGACCCCAACCTTTTTTGGGTTACTATATTTGGCAACAACCGTATCATCTTCTGAGAGGAGGTGTACCTTGGACTACACCAGTGCACCCGTTAAGAAAACTATTAGAGAGAGGATAATACAATGCATGCATAGGTATCGATTTAGATCGGCAATAATACTTCCCTTTTGTTAATATGCTAGGGTTTCCACAACCCTAGCTAAGGGTTTTTAGCCGTTCATGCTTGTGAAGTAATAAAAAACATTCATGATTGAAAGCATAAGATGAAATAACAATAAAAATAAGTAAAAAGCCAAAACCGCAACTGAAATTATCAATTAAAATCCATACAAGAGAATTCCAAGACTAAAATTGAATCTCGGAATCAAAATATGTTTGTAAGTATCAAGAGTGCGTGACTTCTACTAAGGGTATTAATAATACCTGAGGAAATCCTAAAACCAAAGCCCAAAAGAAAAACAGGAGAAACAAGGGTCGGTGGCAACTTGTGCTCCCTGCATGTGCCCTATCCTTGGGCGCATGTGGTGCATGCGGCCTGCAGGGTGGCACATATAGTGACCACATGTACCCAGATCGAAAAATCCTTTAGCTCTGCTCTTGAGATTTTGGTATTCTATCATATACTTTGCCTAAATGCAGTCCATATGTACTACATGTGGTCCGCATGTTGACTTAGCAAGTGCCGAAAGTCATTTTTCAGCTTATCTTCAATTCTCACACATGCTTTGATCACGATTAGTCCGAAAAATATCTCGAACATCCATAATTGCTCCCATAAGTAGCCAAAACACATTTTTTCATCTTTTTAACTAACTTAGCATCAAAAACATGATTTTCTGCAAAACATACCCAAAACGCATCATATCTAACAAAGTAGCCTCAGAAACAAGCATATTTCCTTGTTTTAAGCATCAAAAGTTTTATATTTCAATAGAATATCAACACCCTCAACTTAAAAAGTTTGCATTTCCTCAGGTATCAAAACACAATAAAACTAAACTAAACTAAATTACGATGCTTAACTAGGAGAATCTAAGTTGTTCAAGGCAGTCAGTCAACACTTTAAACTTAGATGCAGTCAGTCAACACTTTAAACTTAGATCACCCCCCCTCCTATCTCACTTTTTAAAGCCAACTGTGTATAAATATGAAGCATAAAAATATGACACAATGGGATCAAGGTATGACATTACATTAGCAATAGACAACCACACATATGTATAAGTCACACTACCCAAAATAAGCAAATATCTAGAAATATGGCTCAAGTACCGTCACAACAAAGAAAAGTCCAATATCACTCATATGAAATAATGTATGTCATTCCAGGGAAAGTCAAGAGACACTTATACTCATAAGAGAAGTTACAATCAATGTGCATCAAATATCATAGGCTTGCCCTTATTTTCTTTACCTTAGCATTCAGATAGTCAAGTTAGGATCACTATAGAACTTTTCTCGGCTTGTAATGTAGGCTTGGGGGCTGGTATGATACATATGGACATATCTAGTGACTAAGCCTCCTTGGTACTATACTAACCTTGGGGTCTCACTTATTAACTAATTTCTTTTTTTATTTCACCCTTATTTCTCCCCTTTATTCTTTATTGCACATTCTGGTTATGTGTGGTATTTAATTCTTTCTTTTTTATTTTGTCACAATTTTTCTTTTCTTTTTCCTTTTCTTTTTTTAGTTTTTTCTATCACACCCAGCCTTTCTAACCTTTTCTCCTATTTTACCCTTCTACATACCCACTTTATACTATGCACCCCTATGATTATCACCCTCAACTTAGGCATTTTACCTAAGTTGAGGTGCACAATGTCCAAGGAAGACCAGGGCCAAAACATGTTCCTTGTAATACAAATTGAAAGGTGAAAGGTGTAAAAACAAAAATGAGCTATAAGCTAAAAACAAGGATCATGGGGTACTATTTCACACATGGAAGGTCATTTAGACTAAAAGTCAACTAAAATCAAAATTATCTATGATCCTTTCCTAACTGAATATCCTTACACCTAGGCAAGACTAACCAGTAAAGTTCTGAATTCAATACACAAAGGGAACTAAGTAGCATTCCATACACACATAGCACAGAGTCAATATTACAAACTACTACTTATTCGATTCATGTAATTATCAGTAAGTGATTATCATGCCCCTAATCCTAATTCCATAACAAGATCCACAATGTTCACAAATATATATCCATATAGTCCTAAAATATAATTTTTGGAGGGGTATCATTTTTCTCAAATATCAATAAAATATGACAACTTCCCTAAATACTTAAAAATCTCCTAATTACACATAAACACAACACAATACAAAACACAACATAGTACGACACAAATTATCCTATACATGCTAGTTCTACAACCATACCATGGCCAACAGGAAAAGAGGCACGATAATTAAAACTCACGATGGTTATGGTATACCCCACCCCAACTAAAAAACTATGCACTATCCTCAATATATGAAAATAATACCAAAACATAGGAAAGTGAAAACCTACCTAGGACACACTAAGTTTTCATGTCCAGTTGGAAGAGGCAGTAGTGGTGGCGGTACACTACTAAAAGATACACCTACTGCTATTATGTCATGCCTCAGCCTCTCAATGTCTGTGGAATCCATTCAATCATGTCTGTCTATTTTAATGACATAGTTATATGGTATATCAGGATCCTACAAGTCTCCTATGTGAACTCTCTTGGTCCTAAATACCGGGACATCCTTCTCATCCTCTGCGAAGAAATCAAAATATTTAGGTTTGCACGAAAGTGATAGCTGGACCACTAGGGGTATGACTGAAGGAGTGGATACTACATAGCTATCTGTGAGGGAGCGTACCTCTGCTCATAATATATCCATCTTCTTTCTCATATGGGCTAGATTCGATGCCTCTTTCTTTGTAAATCAGGCTGTAACCCATCTGTCAAACTCATCACGATATGCCTATAAGTCAAAACATAGCTCAGATAAGGAAGCTATTTGTGCGGCCTCCTATCAGACCTTTGTCATCTCTAATCTAGTCCAAACCCCTGAATGCATCTACTCGTATAGGGTATTCACCTTGATCTCAATATCCCATAATCAAGAATTAGTAGCCCTCTGACTGTCCATTAATCTCTAAAGAACTCTCGAGATATAATAATCATACCTGTAGCAATAGTTGTAGTGGATGGGCGAGTAGTCTCTAAAGATACTTAACCGACTCTGAGGTTAAAATCGAGGCTGATGAATAAGTGCCTGGTGGCCCCTCGCCTTGAGTACTTATATCTGGGGCCTCTCTCTACTCCCCTATCTCCATATCAGCACTAAATCCCACAACACCTACATGTGAATCACTAGGCTTTGTGGAAACTGATGGGACCTCAGTTTGGGTCTAAGGTACCATGGTAGGCCCTATAGATCTCCTGCGAAGGACTGGATATGCCAGATCCTTCATACTTTTTGGCTGTGTAGTATCTGCTACAAGTACCCTCTCATCTACTCCTGGTATCTCAGGTACACCAGCTTCATCACATATTCTCTGAATCATGAAAGGGAATGGCAGAGTAATCATCTCCCCAAATGCTCTATCATGGATCTCATGTTAGAAGGTGGATGTAAAATTAATAGAATATCTAATCATCATACTAGCTACTAAGAATATTCCCTCCTAAGTCAACATATTATCTGAAGCCATGGGAAAAAGTCGATATCGAATGAAAAGCCACCAAAACTTAGCCTCAAAGGTCAATGGGCCCTTCTTGATCACACCATGACCCTCGATCCATGGGGTAGCATCACCTAAAAGTGAAATATGGTTGGCTATCCACCTGACCATTTCAACCTTCTCTCATCTATGCTTAGCCTCTCGCATAGTATGTATATCACATGCGACTCTTAGTTTGTAGTCATACTTTATTATAGATGTGGGAGTGATATAATATGGACAAAAAATAACCCAGCAGATAGTTTCTATTAAAAGATAAACTCTGACCCTTCTCACAAGTGTATGATCAAGCTATGGCTGCTCCATGAGCCTCATCGATCCTAACAGTCTACGTATGAAAATAAATATTATGGCATGATATGATACATAAAATTCACGTACCATAGTCAGGCTGTAAGAACCGAGTAGTCTAATCATCCACTCTAATTGGTAATGATCAAATGCAATCCTTAACTGTGGTACTCACCTTAGTACAGATAGGTCAATCTACCCCTCCTCATAAATAAGCTTCATAGGCCTTCCAGTATCTTAGATACGATTGTATATATCATAAACTACCCACATATCCTCTATACACCACCTCAGATATGCCTATGATGCATGTATGGGTGGAAGACTCTGCCCCTGTTATAATGTGCATCGTGGGTAGCCTTTTCTGTATTCTTCTCAGACTGGGGTATCTCTGACTGCTATACATGTGTGGTGGTACCTTCCTAAAACTGGGGTACCAATGATGACTACTCCTGCTCTACATCCTTGAATGAATCTTAGGATCCCTCCTCAGACTGAGGGTCCTGAGCTGCAACCTGTGGAGTAGTCTTAGAATCAAACTCATCCTCATCATCATCATAATCACTCGGCGGAGGAGACTATAGGGGTGACCTCCGAATTTACTTCATCCTTGGCGAGCTGTAATAGTCTGAGCAGCCTGGCACATCTATCCTATAGTAACTTTGCATGTCACCCTACATGCTGCACCTCTACTCTGCTAAATTAGGTACTTCTCCACCAAACCACTAGGCTTGGGTAACTCATACCATCTTCTATAGGTATCAACCTTCTTTATCTTTGCATATTTTGGTGCCATCTGTACCTAAAAAACTAGTCATTAGTTTCCAACAAAAATGAGGGATTACAAAAAGTTGAAGAAAAACTCAAAATTTGAAAAGTTTGATTTTCCCTCAATTTTCACACCCCTATAACCTATTTGAAATTCCATAAAGTCCAATGTGCACACACCTATCAAAAATTATGATTTTTAAAGCAAACTAAACATTCTCAACTTGTGGTATTACTCTACTCATTCAAGTTCAACTTTTGGTTGGGGCCTAACTTTAGAATTTAATTCAAAACCGGGCCCTATATTGAGATCATAAGATACTTTTGCATGAGAATACATATATCAACTTGTTTACTCAATAAATAAATCAAAACACAACTATTAGGAGTTGAGAAAGTTACCTCTTTTATGAAAATCCATAAGTGAACAATGAACAAGTCAAGAAAAACCAATGTTGGAACTTATTTTTAGTGTGTTTGGACAAGTTGGTATCTCAAACAAGTTTTAAGTTATCCTTTACTTAAGTGTGGGGTTCATTTATGTTTTAAGGGGGAAGTTTGAATTTAAAGGGAAAAGTAAAGTTCTGAGGATTTGAATGAGTTAAAATGAGGCTAAGGATGTTTAAATATAGATTGGGGGGGGGGGGGGGGCTATTTTAGGTTATAAATATGTGTTGGTGGGCCTAATTTTTATTAAAATTTAGGCCCACAACTGACCTAGCTCTGGAAACTACATGTGCCTTCAATATTTGACCATGCATAAGGGCATGTTCTATATGCGATTGGCATATGCAGGGTGCATGTGTAGGGCCAAAATTTTTTGGCCTGCTTCCTATAGTACGAACTTTACATTTTGATATTTTTCTAGATACTCATGGTCCTAAAACTTAAGTTTGTGGTCCCAAAAGTATAAATATGCGCCTAAGTCCACAACTTTCCATTCTCATCCTAAAAAATTTCATCTTTTCAATTTAATGCTCGACTAACCTAGCTCGTATGGGACTTGTGACCATAATGGGTTGGTCACACAGTCCCCTTACTTAGAAATTGATGAATGTAGAAATTTTACCATATTCCGGGCAAGTCCATAATCTGAATACCTAAAAAAATAGAAAACAACAAAAAATGAACTCTAAAATAGTGGGTTGCCTCCCCCCCCAGTGCTTGATTTAACATCGCGACACAACGTGGCTGTGTTGGTTACTCCAACTTCACAACCAAGACCTAGGTTGACTCCTATGAAGCAGTTGATTTAATGTCATGGCATGATGCAGGTACCATGATTACTTAGAATTCATCAAGATACCCATAAGAGTACCCTCCGGGGTCATCAATACAATCAATCACCGACACCATTCTCATGTCGGTTGGCTGATTCATTGATTATTGGATGTTGAATATTTCCTCCTCACTGTTTATTCTGAACTTTAGCACTCCTTTCTTCATGTCTACCATTGCTCTACCTGTGGCAATAAATGGTCTCCCCAATATAATAGGCATCTCAGTGTCTTCCTCATAGTCCAGAATGACAAAGTCAGCAGAAAAATAGAGTTGTAAATGATGATTGGTGAATTTGCCACTCATTTACATCCAAATGTTAAGAATACTACTATGATTTGAAGGTATGAATGAGACAAATATGTTAGTTGAATGCATTAATTTTCATATTTTATAGGTATATAGGTAATGAGAAAAAAAGATAAGGAATTGAGTTTAAAATGAACCAAAAATAAAAAAGAAGTGCACAAGCTAGAAGACTCTGTATAGGAATAAGGCTCAGTTACTGTGATTGCGGTCTGAGGGTCGCGATTGTAGCCAGTTAAGTTTTGGTCAGCTTCCAATGATCGTGGGGATCTAATGGCGACCAGGGTTCCCGCGATATCAGAAACCCAAGATTATGCCCAGGGACAATTCTGTAATTTGACTTAGCTGACCCCAATTACCTTGTAAGGCATAAACCCCTTCCCATTTGAGATTATTGAACTTTGAAATTGCAACTGGAGACTTTGTAAACCCTACTAAATTGGGAAAATTTAGTTTGATTACTTTTTGAATTATTCTTAGATGTAATTGAATTTGGATGTTGGATTACTCATTATTTCAAGATTTAATGGAAGAATTGAACAACCAATTTGGTATATTCCTTTTCCTAACTTCATGAGTAGCTAAGTAATTTATTTTGGGATTATGTTGAAATTGGGTGTAAATATGTGTGGGTTGTGATTAATTAGTGTAGATTCTTAGTGATTAATTGTGGGTTTCACTATTGCTGGCTTGACTTAGTTGGAATTTGTGTGTGAAAACCCCTGATTCCTAAAATGGATTTGTGGGTGAACATACCAAATTCTCAAATGCGCACATCATCCCTGAAAGAGGGATGTGAGTGAATTTTGGAATCCTATATTATCCTTGAAAGAGGGATATGGGTGACAAGGCAATAGTGAACAATAATAGATGTAGTTTGTTCTTTTTTCACTATCTTAGAGATATGGGTGGATTAAGGATTAACTATATTCTTGGGCATCTTCCTAGAAATAAGGATGCCCAATTGAGGTATTAGGTGGTTATGCTTGCCATATCCATGAGGTATCCAAAAGGATCCATGGATGATAATCTCTAGTGTGGATTGAAAGATTATCCTCAAGAACTCTAAACCGAGCCTACCTACATAGTTGATGACTAGAATTTGCATTCAATTATCATGACCCATGCATTATTTACCCCTAGGAAGACATAATCCCAAGACTTATCTCATATTGAAATCTTAATCACATTTATTTCTTTGATTTGGTAGCTTAACTTGATTTTTGATAACATAACTTTCCAAACACTCCCCCTAATTTTAATTTATGCATTTTACTTTGTTTGCACTATGGGCATTAGAATCATTCAACACCTACAGGTCTTGAGGACTAGACTCACTCCTTGAGTATTTGACCTCAACGTGAGTTAATATTTATCGACAACGATCGTCCCATATCCAAACTATGGTATAGGTGAGCATTAATCAAATAGCATCATTACCGAGGAGTGAGAATTTGTTTTCACTTGTATGGTGTTGGTTTTAGATTTTGGTATACTCGTGGTGATTTTGATTTACTATATTTTGTTATTTTTGTTCTTTGAAGGTGAATTCAATAGTGTTCATGACACTATGAGCGATCACGCAAGTAATGCCATAACTTTTGATTGTCCCTTTGATGACGAGAAGAAACTCCATGACGTTGGACGTGCGAGTGCCATCCGTATCCCACCTAATAAAGGTAACAGGGTATTCCATGTTATGAGCATTATGTTGTATATGCTACAAATAAAGGGACTCTTCTGGGAAAAATCCCATAAGGACCCCAATTTGTATTTGAAGAACTTCATAGAAGTTTGTTCCCTCTTTGATATTGCACACATACCGCAAGAATCAATAAGGTTGTGTCTCTTTCCGTTTTCTCTAATAGGAGAGGCAGTATTATGGCTTTGATTTCGTCCAGCCAGATTAATTACTTCATGGGATGAGCTTACCATGGAATTTTTAGATTGATACTTCTCACCGTCCAAGAGGCTATAATTATGTGATGGAATCTTTAACTTTCATTAATTAAATGGAGAACCTCTCTACGAGGTGTGGGAGAAATGTAATGAAAAGCTCATGTAATATCCCAACTATGAGGTTTCGAAGAAGATGCTTCTCCAAATCTTCTATTGGGCTTTGAATCAACTAAATAAAACCATAGTGGATAATACGTTGGGGGGATCACTTATGAAGTTGTCTTATAATGTGGTTACAAACTTGCTTGAGGAAGTCACAAAGCAAAATGAGGATGGTATACCTAAGACACCGAGGTTGCTAAAGGGTCTCCGACTACCTCCTATGTTGATAAGAGCAAAGTAAAAGAGATGAAGATAAGGAGGAGAACATGGTAAAAATAATGACACAATTGGAGTTGCTAGCAAAACACGTGATGGGTGCGTTCTTAAAAATGGTTAATGTCATGGCATCCAAGGGCTATGGTGAAGAAGAGGACAAGAGGGTTGGTGAGAAGATTCGGTATTTGGCTAACTACCTAGTGGACCCCCACCTGACCTATTAAAGGCAAGGTAGGAACTAAAGTTGGACGGATCATGAGAGAGAGAGGGATTGGCATGATCGTAATAGAGATCATAATTAGAGAGACAAGGAAAGAGATTATGACTGATATATGCCTCCCCATGACCAAGCGAAGGGTAAAGAATCCAACTTTATTGATCTAAAAAATTTAAGACTGAAGATGTGTTAGCAAGGATTTTTTATGAGGGTTGAGGGCACAGACAAAATGGTCCGTGAATTGAAAGAAAATTTTTGTGAATCAACCAAACCGTGGTATCACACTTCACCTTGATCAAGAAATTAGAGACTTAAATTAAGAAAATCTCCACTCAACTTAATGTTGGAGAAAAAGAAGGTCTTCCCAGTGCAACCCTTGTGAATCTAAAAAATAATGCCCAAGTATTGGCTATTGTCACTAGGAGTGGTAAAACCCTTGGTTATCTTGTAGTAGATGTTGAAAAAGACACCAATGTGGAACAAAAAAATATGAAAAAGAAACATGTGATTAATTCAAATAAGGAGGATCTGAAGTCTCAAGAAGGGAATGAAAAAGAGTTGGTGTTAAATAAAGAAGTGAATGATGAAGAGGAATACCTAAAGGTAGTTGAGAATGATAAAGTGAAAAGTGATCTGATGCCTACCATGATAGTTCCCCCTCTATTCCCTCAAAGTCTCAAAAAGAAGTAAGACAATGCTAAATTCAAAACATTTCTTGCTAAGCTTAGAAAAAGTTGATGTTAAAAAGATAGGTTTATTGATGGTGAAACCATAAAATTACTCATGGGTGTAGCTCTATCATTTAGAGCGCTATAGCGGAGAAAAAAGATGATCCCGGGGCCTTTACAATCCCTTGCACCATAGGGACACACAATTTTGAAAAAGCCTTGTGTGATCTTGGTGCATGCATCAATCTCATGCCTTATGCAATCTATCGAAAATTTGGGTTGGGAAATCCTAGTCCAACAACAATGCGGCTTTTGATGGTGAACCGATCTATCAAGAGGCCGATTGGGATTTTGTTTGATGTGTTAGTAAAGATGGACCACTTTATCCTTCTGACGTATTTTGTGGTGCTTGATTATGAAATCAACCAAGAGGTCCTTATTACCCTTGGATGACTTTTTCCTGCCACTGGAAAAGCTATTGAGGATGTGGAGCTAGGAGAAATGAGATTTTGGGTCAATAATAATAAAGTGTCCTTCTGGGTTTGCAAAAATGAGAAACAATCCATGGAGTTGCAAGTAGTCTTCGTCATTGATGTTAAGGACACAGGGGTGAATGATGGATCCATTGAGTATCCAACTTGAAGATGATAAAGAACGTCGTGCCACGATAATAAATAAGGTGCTATGTGGGAGGCAACCCACAAATGGCACAAAAGTGGCTTGTATCCTTTGTTTTTGATTTAGTAGCATAGATTTTATTTTTGTTATTGATTAATCAACACATTTGTAGAACTTTGGGGTGTTTGAATGAGGCTGAATAGGGGAAAGTGGACTGAACAAGGTAAAAATAAAGGACCAAAAATGGCCCCAGTTACTTCAATAACAATACTTGTGCCCGTGATCGTGGTAGCTGTGTTTCTACTATCATAGAACATGGATTGCAATTACGGTCCTGACTGGTTTGAAAAACCATCTGACTACTCATTTGCTAACACTCCTTCTATGAATTTTCTCTTAAATTGCACCCATTCTTGGTCCTATTTGAGCATCCCAAAAGCATTGTAGCATCTATCTTGCATCATTACTCCGGTATGTGCTTTGTATTCCTTCTTTAATTGCTTGTATGGGCCATAAAATGCATGAAATAGGGAGGGCCTAAAATTGTGTTTTTCTTTTGCTAAATTGTAGTTTGTTTATGTTTGTGTAGTGGTTCGCTGCTGTGAATAGTGTGCACACCTGTGGCGAAGTCTTAAGTACCCAAATTGTTTTCAAAATTGAGAGAAATATAGTGTGCACACCAAGTGCTCGATCAAATGCCCAAACGAACTCATAGATAGTTGTTTTCATATTCTAAGGGCATGATTGAGTACCTAGGAACCTTGTTCAATATTCTAAATGTTAATTCTTGCTTTGGAGCATGAATTAGAATTGAAATTAATAATTTTGAGTCTTGTGAAATTTTGGTCGACCTAACCTCAAATACCGCAATCGCGATTTCTAAATCGCAATCACGGTGCTGTAATCACGGTCCAGTGTCCCGTGATTGTGGCATCTGAGGCTATTTTTCAGCCCGAACCAAAATTTCTGCAGGACCATTTGTTGTCCCAAAACTACGAAGTAACCATCCCATGAGCTTAATTGGACAATACAACATATTTTTTTGCATGAAAATGTTAATAGTGAGTGTTGTTCTGTTGTTCTTATGTTTTCTAGGTTTATATCATGGGAAATTATGATCAAATCTTATTCATGGTCCCTGAATGCTACAACCAGTACTATAGTGATCTCCCAAAGACAAAACTGCTTCTGGAGAAGGGCATATGATAGGAAAAGGTTTCGGAAAAGCTTCTAGCATTTTATGATAAACTCATAGACATTGGGTGGAGATTTTTTACCCTGGATCATTATCGGGCAAATGAGCAGTGGGTATGGGAGTTCTATGCTAACCTTAGCATAGTATCTCTCTATGACCCGATCATTAGGATCTAATAGAAGGAGGTACACTTTGGAGATGAATATATAAATGACATTTAAGGGCTCCCAAATACAGATATGGCTTAATTTGAGAAAAAAGGGTGTGAGCCCGAAAGTTGGATGGCTGAGAAATCTGGCAGAGAGGTTACTTGGGCAGCCACCAAGAGGGGTATCTCGATGAATGACTTCATATCTAAGGCCCAAATTTAGTTGACCATTATTTGTAGCCAGGTTTATCCATGCACCCACATGACTGTCATTCAAGATATGCGAGTTTGAATGGTTGCTTGTATACTTGAAAATATTTCATTGAATGTTGGTCTTTTTATGATCTCAGATATGAAGTTTTTCAAGACCCACGGTGGTAAGCATCTCTTATTCCCTTCTTTAATTACTTAGTTTTGTAATAGAATTAGGGTGTAGGTATACACTAGAGATACTGGGTGTTCCCAAACACCCCCTATTTATTCTTACTAGGTTTGGGCTAAGGAAACACAGGGCAAGAGCAATAAGAACAAAATCAACTTGGGCAAGTCGACATTTGAGGATACAGAGTCTTATACACCATCTACAACCGTCCCCTTTGATGATATCACCGTTGATTTGAAGGCGATAAAAGAGCTTGTAGCAGGGTTGCCTTAAGGGCCGGGAGAGCCTTCCTTTACCCGACACTCCTATGTGGCTCAGTCTAGTTATGAGAGATACTTGGAGGATCATAAGGCATAGGGAGGTACTATTTCTAGGCTTAAGAGTTCCTACTCATCTTTGGTAGAGTCTCATAGAGAGCTCAGAGACTCGTATAAGATAATGAAGAAGGGGAAGAAAAAGAGGGACAAGTTCTTTGGCAAGATGTGGAAGGGGGTAAAAGGCCTTTGGAAGGTGCTAAAACCCCGAAACAGACTTCCTTCTTTCAGAGTGGAAAGTGATGATGAGTCCCCAGATGACTGGTCTAGTTTTAATGATGTCGAAGATGATGTAGAGTTTGAGGGTGAGATCAAATCTTGATGCAGTTAAAGGGAGCACCCTTTTTCTCTCCTTATGCTTTATTATTTATGCAGTAAGGTCACTATAAGTTTTTTAGTTGGGGTGCCACTGTCCGTATTTATTACTTTGATTTGTATTATTGAGATATTTTTGGATGTTTTTATGTTATTTTGAATGATTTTTATTTTTCTCGGTTGTAATATTTAGGTACTCTGATGGTGCCTATGTTTCATGGATTAGTTGTTTGGTTCCTTTTTAGATTTTTATTTCACATTTATCTAGTTTGTGGTGATATTGGATTAGCCTTTCCCTATGACATATTGAGTGAGGGTATTCTTAAGGGAAAATTATCGTGATTGGGTTTTGAGCCACGAATGCATAGGAAGTCTAAGTACCCATAGCATCAGAGCTACAAATGTAAGGAAAATCGAAGTATCTATGGGATTTGCAATTGGGATCGTACTTACACCTATGGTGAAGTCTGAGTAGACATACAGTTTGCCCTCTTGAAAGTTGAAATGTGGGACGTCGTCATGATTTGGTGCCATAAATAGCAAATTATGCATGGTGCAAATGCAAAGCAAACACCCCCTCCGTCCAAAAATTTCTAAAAACCAAGGGCATTGACGTGAAATTTTTTGTAATAATACTTTACCTCTTTTTGTGAATTTGAAGTCTTTAGCTTGTAGAAAGTGGTAATACTCCCTTTTGTCTCTAGTAGGAAGTACAATTGAGCCTCCTTGAGGAGTTTGGATGGCTTGTGTGGTGTGCATATTTGTCTAACTCTCATGCATACTTGTACCATCTAGAACTTGTCCCATTAGTATCTCAAGGCTAATTGTGTCTATGCTTGGTTGGATAAATGTTCTTAGGCCTTCCTTGTGGAAATAGGATCCCACTTTAGCCTAAATATCCTACCCATGCATAACATAATATCCTTAGTTACCCATTTTAAGGCTATTTAGGCTAAAGTAGGATCCTATTCCTATTCAGTTTGCATGGCTTGTGCGGTGTGCATATTTGTCTAACTCTCATGCATACTTGTACCATCTAGAACTTGCCCCATTAGTAACTCAAGGATAGTTGTGTCTATACTTGTTTGGAGAAATGATCTTAGGCTTTCCTTGTGGAAATAGGATCCCACTTTAGCCTAAGTAGCCTACCCATGCATAGCATAGTATCCTTAGTTACCTATTTTGAGCTTTCAAGCCTGTCTTTGGCAACCATCTTACAAGCCTCGAACCTTTCAAAGTTTTCCCTCTTTTGAACCCATCTTACAAACCCGAACCTTTCAAAGTTTTGCCTGTTTTGAACCCTACCCTCCTTGAACTTGAAAAATGAAAGGCTAAATGCCTAAGTTGGGGTGGTGAGTTTGAAAAGGATGACCTTGGGCCATGATAATGTAAGTGTATTCCTATGTGCTTATAAAGGAAAGAGAAGTGAAAAAGTGAAAAGAAAGGAATAGCATGAGATAGCAAAAAAATTAAATGAGAAGAAACTGCTTGCAAAGAGTTGGGTAAATCAAGGTAGCTAATGTAGGCATGTATAAATTTTAGAAATAAATGAAGTGGTCCATGGTCTAAATTTGGGTGAAAATAGTGTGATGTAGATGTTCAAGGAGGGTGTATTCTCTTTGTTCCTAAATGACGTCATACCTATTCCCCGAACGTGCATTACAAGATTAGAAAGCCTTTCTAGATCTCCAACCAAGTGTGGTCATTGTAGTGGCGATTGAAAATAAGGGAAAGCCTATGGTTTGGTACTTGCTAACATTGAGAGAGTCCTTTTGAGAGAGAGTGTTTTGTACTAACATCCCTTGTTTCATATTTGATAAGTTGGTGTGTGGGATTTCCTTCTTGTGAGGTGGCATGTGAAAAAATTAAGGTAGGGAGAATTGTTATTTTCCTGAAAAAGAGTCAAATGAGTATAATTGAGTTTCTTTAGATAGGGAGTCACCTCTAGATAGTTGGTGAGTGTTGCATTATTGTTCCTTAAAATCCTTCACCTTTGATATTGTGTTTCATATTGAGGGGAGTCGTGAGAATAACTTTGCTCATGTGGAGAGCTACTTGTGGTGTCAATCTAGTTTGAAGTCATTGTGAGCATTTGGTTGTATAAATGATCTTAAATTTGCATTGTCTCATTTGAGTAAGAAGTAGTGTTGCTTGAGGACAAACAAAGGCTTAAGTTGGGGGTGTTAATGAGTGGTGAATTTACCACTCGTTTACGTCCAAAATTTATGCACACTACTATGATTTGAAGGAATGAATGAGACAAATTTTGTTAGTTGAATGCACTAATTTTCACATTTTGCAAGTATACAGGTGATGAGAAAGAAAGACGTGGAATTGAGCTTAAAGGAACCAAAAAGAGAAGAAAAGCGCATAAGCTGGAAGACTCTACATAAAAACAAGGCTCAGTTATTCCGATTGTGGTCTAAGGGTTACAATTGTGTCCCATCAACATTGGTCAGCTTTCAGTGATTGTGGGAATCTAATAGCAACTGTAGTGCCCACGATCGCGGGGAAGCTGGCACGATCGCGACAATGCGGGATTATGCCGAAGGGTAATTCTGTAATTTGACTTAGCTAACCCCAATTCCATTATAAGGCACAAACCCTTCCCCATTTGAGATTATTGAACTTTGGAATTACAACTGGAGACTTTGTAAACCCGACCAAAGCAGGGAAATATAGAGTGATTACTTTTTGAATTATTCCTAGTTGCAATTGAGGATATTGGATTACTCTTTATTGAAAGCTTTAATGGAAGCATTGAGCAACCGATTTGGTATATTCCTTTTTCCTAACTTCATGAGTAGCTAAGTAATTTATCTTAGGGTTATGTTAAAATAGGGTTTAAATATGTATGAGTTGTGATTGATTAGTATAGATTCTTAGTCATTAATTGTGGGTTTCACTATTACTTTCCTGACTTAGTTGGGATTTGTGGGTGAAAACCCCAAATTCTCAAAAGCTCACATCATCCTTGAGAGAGGGATGTGAGTGAATTTTTGGGATATTATCCTTGAAAGAGGGAAATGGGTGACAAGGCAATAGTGAACAATAGTAGATGTAGTTGGTTTTGTTTTCACTATCTTTGAGATAAGGGTGGATTAAGGACAAGCCATATTCTTGGGTGTCTTCCTAGAAATAGGGATGCCCAATTGAGGTATTAGATGGTTATGCTTGCCATATCCATGAGGTATCCAAAAGGATCAATGGATAATAATCTTGAGTGTAGATTGAAACATTAGCCTAAAGAACTCTAAACCTAGCCTACCCACATAGTTGATGACTAGAATTTGCATTCAATTATCACGACCTATGCATTATTTACCCCTAGGAAGACATAATCCCAAGACTTGTCTCATATTGAAATCTTAATCATATTTGTTGCTTTGATTTGGTTGCTAGACTTGATTTTTGATAACATAACTTTCCAAACACCCTCCCATTTTAATCATGCCTTTTACTTTGTTTTCACTATGGGAATGATCTTAGATGCATTCAACACCTATATTCCTTGAGGACTAGACTCACTCCTCGAGCATTCGACCTCAACGTGAGTTGAGATTTATTGACAACGATTATCCTATGTCCAAACTATGGTATAGGAGAGCATTAATTAGGAAACTCCCACAATCACATCAAAACAAATTCCCACAGGTTTTTTCACTGTCCGGTCAACCATTTACAACCGTATTGAAGTCAGTTCTGGAGGGTTCAAACCCAATTGCATAAATACGGTAGCGACATCAAATTTATACTATCTCCTAAGTCACATAAGGCTCTGGCAAATCGGGATAACCCAATAGTACATGGTATAGTGAATGCTTCGGGGCCACCCCTTTTCTGAGCCAAAGACCTCGTACTGACTGCACCATAGTGGGGCAAATCATCAACATCCTCAATCGTAGCTCCTTTATAATTTGTGACCAATTGCTTCATAAACCTAGCATATCGAGGCATCTGCTCTAATACCTCGAGAAGAGGAATATTTAAGCTCAACTCTTTTAGCATCTCAATGAATCGCTTGAATTTTCCTTTCTATCTTTTCAGCTTCCATCACTGAGGAAAAGGTGAGGGAGGTCTCAAAATTTGTCTTATTTTTTGCTCAACAACTGGACCCTTATCTTTTTTCTTAGCAACTGCATCATCACCACTTGTTTCCTTTTCTGACTCCGCAACAGGTGTCTCATTAACAACAACTTCCATAGCTGGTAGTGGGGGATCCAAGTAGTCATTCCACTCCTTGTGGTAATGGATAGAACATGACTGTTAGTTTTTGGATCTTACACAGTGTTGCTTAGAAGGGTACCTGGCTGCTCTAATTCAGAGTTGCTGACATCTGCTCAAACTGGTTCTCCAACTGCTTGATAGCAGTTGCATGAGATTCAACCTTTTTGTTCAACCCTGAAATATCGGCCTTAATCTCCTTAAGGCTGATCTCTTGATTTTCTTGACCCTTTACCAACTTAGTCAGCATCTTTTTTGCCAGGTGGAATGTACCGATCTTCTTTCTTTCTATAATCATCCTTATTTCTCAAGTCACCTTCTCGCTCCCTATTGCGGTGTCTATATCTGTCATAGTAGTTCTGACCTTGGTTCCCTTGACCTTGGGCTTGGAAACCCGCCAACTTATGATCCAGATAATTTTCTTCCTCCTCCAATTCTGACTCATAAGCTTTGGAAGTTAAACCCTATGCTTCTACTGCATTCACTTTCTTGAAAGTCACTGCTAGAATTTGCTTTGCTAGTACCCCTAGATCAGTTCTTAGTAGCACAATCTCTTGCACTACTGAGCCATCAACTACTTTCTGGTCGCAGGAGACACCAATAGCATATGTGCTAGATCCCTTCTCAGCCTCTTGAGTTTGACACCCTCTATTAGTAAGCAAGATCTGGTCTAGCATATCTGAAGTTGCCTCCTACCATAGTTTCATAAAAGCTCCTCTATATATGGTGTCTGCTATGGATCTAGAGATGATGGTCAAGGCTCTGTAGAATATCTCCAATAAATTCATCCTTAATATCCGATGGTTGGGAACTATACTCAGCTTCTTCTTGAACCTATACCATGCCTCGTACATAGATTTTGACTGCAACTACTTGAAATTATAGATCCCATATTTAAGCTGCAACATCCTAGATGGATGAAAGAATTGGTTCAAGAATTACCAACACAACTCGTTCCATTAGAGCCTCTTGGCAGTTCCCTTAACCATAAAGATGCTCTCCTATGAGTGAGTAGGGGAACAACCTCAGTCTAAGTGCTTCTTGATTCACCCCTGGAATGGTATATGAACTGTAGATCCTGATAAAATTAGCAAAGTGGATATTTACATCATCTATGGAAAAACCTGCAAATACACCCTTCAGTTTGAGGAGCTGGATCATTGTGCTTGTTATGTCAAACTTGATGCCTGGGGGTAAAATAGGAGGAATAATGGCTCCAGTCTCTGCTGGCGTAGCATATCCTAGATTTTTTTCATCATTTATATATGGATGTACATATTGATACGCCGGGATCACTTGAACACGGGCACCTCTAGCTCTGTTTGGATTCCACTAAATGTTGCTAGGTGGTCTGCTTCTTGTCTTTGCTCAGTTAGCTCTGCCTACCTATCTATCTGCTAAGCTTCTTCTGTTGCCCTCCTCTTATTTTTAGCTTGATCTAAAAGCTCACCGGTCTGTCGATCAATAATATCTTGCACTCTTTCGGGAGGAGAAGGAGGTACAACATCACGAACCCTTTCAAGATTATCATCTCTTTTCTGTTCCACCATCCTACTAGGTGTTTGTAGGATCCTCTCTGATTCTAATTCACTGGGAGTAAGGGATTACCTCTACTCTGTGTTTTAGGCATACACCAGCATATTCCCAACTAAGAAAAAAAACAAAAATAAAACCCAAAAATTGTAACAACTTAAAATAAAAAATCAACGCAGTATGCTCCGGCAACGGGGCCAAAATTTAGTGCGTCTAAGCTACACCTCCTCTCAGAAGATGATTCGGTCGCTGCCATATATAGTAACCCAACATAGGTTGGGGAAGAATACCAAAGAAATACGTGGAATTATGGATCTCAGCTATTGTAATCAATGGGCGGAATTAGAAAAGTAAAAGGGGGGATTTGAGTATCAATGCCAACAAGTGGCGAGTATCAACTTCGATTATAATCAGTCATAGGTGAACACAAGAATTGTGTTACCCTAGATTCTCAAATCTGTAGGCTTATTGTTCTTTGTTGAACCAACCTGATACCTTGCACGCAAAATCGATAAGTTATGTACCTTCTATAGTCTTTTAGATGAGCAGAAGGATTTCACCCTTTACTTTTTGAGTCTCAGGATGTCGCCTTACCAACCCTTATCTTGATCTCAATTAACTATTACCTTTTAAGTCTTTAGTTATTAGATGAAATCTAACCATCTTACGTAGATAAAACCTAGTAGCGTGGATCGACAGTTAAAATCCAAATTACTGTTGTCATTATCTTTTCCTAGTCACAACTCCTCTTTTGGAGTAAATAGCAATAATCTAGGCGGGATCCTAATATGTGCACCCGTTAAGAAAACTATTTGAGGGAAGATAATACAATGCATGCATGGGTATTAGTTTAGAACAACAACAACACTTCCTCTACTTCATCAATCCGCCAGGGTTTCCACAACCCTAGCTAAGGGTTTTTAGTCATTCATGCTTGTGACGTAATCAGCAACATTCATGATTGAAAGCATAAGATTAAATCACAATTAGAATAAGTAAAACCCCAAAACTGTAATTGAAATAATCAACCAAAATCAATACAAGAGAATTCCAAGACTAAAATCGAATCTCAGAATCAAAATATATTTGTAAGTATCAAGAGTGCATGACTTCTACTAAAAAACACAAAAGGGGTATTTATAGTACATGAGGAAACCCTAAAGCCAAATCCAAACGAAATAGGAGAAAAAAGGATCGGTGGCTTTTTGTGGTCCCTACATGCTCCCTGTCCTTGGGCGTATGTGGCACATACGGCCTGCAGGGTGGGCACATATAGTGACTGCATGTGCCCAGACCCAAAAATCCTACAGCTCCGCTCTCGGGATTTCGGGCTTCTGGCACATGCTTTTCCTATGTGAGGTTCGCATGTTGACTTAGCAAGTGCTGGAGGTCATTTTTTAGCTTATCTTCAATTCTCGCACATGATTTGATCACGATCAATCCCGAAAGTGTCCCGAACATCCATAATTGCTCCCATAAGTAGCCAAAATCACCTTTTTTCAACTTTTTCATGAACTTAGCATCCAAAACATGATTTCCTGCAAAACATACCCAAAACTCATCATATCTAGCAAAACAACCTCAAAAACTTGCATATTTTCCTCATTTTATAGCGCACATCAACATGGGAGCTAAAATTTTACTCAATATGACAACCATCCAAGATTCAATATAAACCATGTGCCATTAGAGAGACATATGTGAGTAAGAGATCAATAATATCATAATAACCCCAACTTAGGCATTTCTATCGTGAAGAAAGAAGTCAAATGTACACACAAGGCCAACAATATCAGATAAGACTCCCACATGGGCGACACATAGTAATTATCATCTTAGATCACCTATAACAACAACATAAGCCCCCTACGGGCACAAAATAGTAATAATATCATTCCCATGATTATTACCTATATTCATAGCATACTTGTACGCAAATATTAACTACCTAACCTAGTTCGAAGAAAGTTAAGTGATAACCTACCTCGCAACGACGGAATCCCAGTACAAAACCCTTCAACACAAAGTCTTCCCATCTCAAACAACCTAAAAATGACTAAAACATACAAATATAGAATCTACGTGTTAAAAGAAAGCCAGCAATACCCATATTGCTTATTTTGGAGTCGGGATTAAACTGGAACCCCGGAATGAGTTTTTGAAATGAAGGGGTAAAACCAAAATTTTTATTTATAAACACCTTACCTATGATTAAAGAAATCCATAGAAGAAAATCCAAGTGAAAATGGGTTTAAAATAGGGTTTAAATTGAAGAAAAATCATTTTAGGCCTTCTAGGCCAAAATCCCCAAATTACACTTTTGAAATTGCATTTTAACGAGTTTTAGATGACGAGAATCAAAATAAAATAATTGAAATAGTGATTTGGACCTTGCCCAAGCTTGACAATGGAAGAAATCATCCAAAAACCTCTTAACCCGAATCTCAAAACCTCAAAAATGGAAGAAAAATGAGAAAAGAGATTTTTATACTGTACCAGGCATAACCACTTAAGCAACCACTTGACCGGATAAATTGTCACCGCTAAATCAGCCAAGTGCTGCTAAAGTGGTACTTGTGAGTACTGCACATGCAGCTAAAGTGGACTGGGTTTTTCTTTAGCAGCCCCAGCTGGTGAGCCGGGTCACTTAAGAAATTGGCTGGCCACTTGAGAGGCCTTCTCTAAAGCGACCCAAGTGTCGCTTTAGCAGTTGCACCAGCTGAGTGGTGACCAGCTGGGACTTGGAAGATTTCCAAGTCTCCTACCCTATGAAATGCAACGTTTTAAACTCAATGGCTACATCAAATTTTTAAAAAGAGGTTGTTTACATAAAATTTACCCTGGAGACCCAATTTGACAATTTTTTGAATCGAGGCTCAAATGAAATATAAAAGCCATAAAATTAAATCAACCATGCTATTATTAGAAAATTGATATTCTGAATTTGTTGATTCAGTCCATTTTATCATTCGATACACAGAACAACAAATATTGATCGAAGTCAACTATAAGGCCTTTTAAACCTCTAAAAATCACAAACTCGCACAAATCATACCAAAATGCAGTGGAAATTGTGCCCACCATTTTTGTACCCCAGAAATATCACATAGCAACCGTCAGGAGGAAAAAAATATCAAAATACATAAAAATGAAAATTTCACAGAATCAAGTCCTTACAATATCCACCACTAACAATCTAGTTCGTCCTCGAATTAAAGGCAAGGAAAATACTTGAATCAGTGAAAAGTTATGGTAAAAACTATGAATGTCGGACGCCATCTCCGAAGTAGCCTCATCTATAGGACGATGTCTCCACTAGACCTTAACTATCAGAATATATCTAGAATGAAACCGCCTAACATCCCTGGCTAAAATGGATACTAACTCCTCAACAAAGGACAACCTCTTATCTACTGCACTAAGTCCCAATGAATGACATAAGACTTATTCAGAATATAACATTGAAGCATGGATACATGTAAAATTGGATGAACAGTTAATAAATCTGGGGGCAATGCTAACTCATAGGTTAAATCCCAATAGTTTGAAGAATCTCGAACGACCCAATATACCTAGGGCAAAGCTACCCGTCTTCCCAAACCTCACCATGCCCTTTATGGGAGAAATACGAAGGAAAACATGATCACCTATACTAAATTTTTAAAGCACGAAGGCTATGATCCGCATAGCACTTCTGCCTACTCTGAGTTGCTCAAAGTCTATTCCGATGACCCAAACCCTATCCATAGACACACGAATCAAGTTCGTACCTCGAGGTCTAATCTCAGAAACCTCAAACCAATTAATTAAAAAGCAACAACGCCTACAATATAAGTCCTCAAAGTGTGCGATCTTTATACTGGAGTGATATCTATTATTATATGCAAAATCTACCAAGGCTAAGTGTTGCTCTTACTGACTACTAAAGTCCATAACACAAGCGCAAATCATATCCTCCAAAACATAAATAGTCTGCTCGACTGACCGTCGGGCTGGGGTGAAAAGTTATACTAAGATCAACTAAGGTACGGAAGTCCTTCTAAAATACCTTCTAGAAGTGAGAAATGAAAACTAAACCTCTATCTGAGTTAATAGATACTGGTACACCATGGAGATAAACTATCTCACGAACATAGATATGGGCCAACCTCTAAGACTGAAGGAAACCTTAATAGGGATGAAATATGCTGGTTTGGCCAATTGATCCATGATGACCCAAACACACTCAAAACCACAAGAAGTACAGGGTAACTAAATCACGAAGTCCATAATGACCTGTTCCTATTTCCACTCAAAAATGGGTATCTGAAGCAAACCACCAGGCCTCAAATGCTTGGCCTTCACCTGCTGGCAACATAGGCAATGAGCTATGAAGTCCACCACATCCTTCTTCATATTTTCCCACTAGTATTGTTGTCTCAAATCATGATACATCTTAGTCACTTCTGGTTGAATGAAATACTTAGAACAAGGAGACTCCTACAAAATCAATCTCACCTAATCACTCTCTTTCTGCATACAAACTCAGCCTCTTATCGTCAAATCACCATCAGAGTCAAGTAAGGCTTCCTTAGCCTCACCAATGAATACCTTATCCCGAATCACCCACAAACCAGCATCATCATACGGATGATCCCAAATATGCTCAATCAAAGAAGATCTATCCTCCAAAAATGCCAAAACACACCCAGGTATCGAAATATCAAGACTAACTATCTGGTTATCCAAATACTAAACCTTTAAGACCAAAGTCCTCTTACAAGTCAAAAGATGCACCAAGCTATGCATACTAGTTGACTTACGACTCAAGGCATCCTCAAGCATATTAGCCTTGTACAAATGATTGAGAATAGTAAGGTTATAATTCTTAAGCAACATAAGCCAATGATGCTGCCTCATACTAAGATCTCAATGGGTGAAGAAATACTGAAGGCTACGGTGATCTGAGAAGATCTCACAATAAACTTTATACAGATGGTGCCTCTATAACTTCAAAGCAAATACAATGACACATAACTCCAAATTGTGAGTAGGGTAATTCTTCTCATGGGGCTTCAGCATACAAGAAGCATATGCAATCACCTTACCTTCTATATCAACACGACACTTAACTAATACCAAAAGTATCTCAAAAATGGTAAAACCTACATCCTCCATGGGCAAGGCCAAGATAGGATTTGATGACAATAAATCCTTAAGCGTTTGAATGCTCGCCTTACAAGCATCGGACCACTAGAAGAAAAAAATTCTAAGTCAACTTGGTCAACAAAGCTGCAATGGATGAGAAACCCTTGACAAAGCACCTATACCTACTAAACGAATAAAACTCAATAGGAAAAGTAGGCCCAATCCAATCACAAATTAATGCAATCTTGGCTAGATTGACTATGATACCATTATTTATCGCCACATGACCCAAGAAAGAAACAGACTCTAACCAAAACTCACATTTGGAGAACTAAGTATACAACTTATCAACTCTCAACCTCTGAAGTACAATCTACAAATGATCTTCTTCATCAGCCTTACTCTTGGAGTAAACCAAGATATCATTTAAAAATATAGTGATAAAGAGTTAAGATACGATCGAAATATTCTATTCATCAACTCCATAAATGTGGATAGGGCATTGGTCAAGCTAAAGAACATGATCAAGAACTCATAATGACCGTGTCGAGTTCGAAAAGCTGTCTTCAAAATATCCAAAGCTCTAATACTCAATTAGCTCTACTCAAACCTCAAATCAATCTTTGTAAATACCAAAACACTTAAAGATGATCAAACAAATCATCAGTACGAGGAAGTGTATACTTATTCTTAATCGTCACCTTGTTCAACAGTTGTAATTAATGTACATATACATAGGCCAATCTTTTTTCTTCACAAACAACCTAGAAGCACCATAAGGTGATGCAGAAGGACGAATAAATCCCTTATCCAATAATTCTTACTATTGATCTTTAATTCCTTCAACTCTATTGGGGCCATCATATAAGGAGAAATAGAAATAGGCATTGTTCTTGGCTCAGCACTAATAGCAAAGTCAATATGATGATTCAGAGGCATACTAGACAAATCCATAGAGAAGATATCCATGAACGCACGAACAATATGGGCAAAATCTAAGGTAGGAAGTGAATCTATAATAGTATCATGAATATGGGCCAAATAAGACAAACATCCCCTCTCTACCAAGCGATGAGCCTGAAGAAAGGATATAACTCTCTTAGGAACAAAATAAACCGTACACTTCCAAGCTATCCTTGGAACACCCAACGAAGCTAAAGTCACAGTCTTAGCATAACAATCTAGAATAACATAATAGGGAGCTAACCAATTCATACCCAAGATGACATCAAAATCTACTATATCTAGGTTAATTAGATCTACCCAAGTCTCATGGACCGCGAAAGTCACAACATAAGATCACCGCACCCAATTCTATAGGGGTAGATACATAGATAGACATGGTAATGCAAAATAAGAATACATATAGGAAAAAGTCAATCCTAGATCAAATGACATAAATGCAGATGTAAAAAAAATAGGGAGGACATCTGTGATAACAGAGTCAGAATCCTCTTTCTCATGTTTGGTGGATATAGCATAGCACTGTCCATATCCACTGTCAGACTACGTAGACCTGCGACTACCAATATGGGTACCATTATCTCTACCCGATGCACCTCTACCACCCTATGAGTCACCTCTTACTATCGATATAGGAGTAGGCCTAAAAATATTATAGGGGAAATCCTTGGCCATATGGAATAACTCATGACACACATAGCATCCTTTATGGACTGACTTAATCTGAGGAGGTATAGTTGAGCTAGTACGACCACCCTGAGTGAGGTTTCCTATGAGTTGTTGATTGATTGCCTTTCCTAATCAGTGTTTATGAGCTCTATTATTATTAAAAATCAACCATGCTATTATTAGAAAATTAAATCAACCATGCTATTATTAGAAAATTAATATTCTGAATTTACTGATGCAGTACATTTGATCATTCGATACACAGAACTACAAATGTTGACCCACGTCAACTATAAGGCCTTTTAAACCTCTAAAAGTCACAGACTCGCACAAATCATACCAAAATGCAATGGAAATTGTGCCCACTATTTTTGCACCCTAGAAATATCACATAGAAATTGTTGGGAGGAAAAAATATCAAAAGACATAAAAATGAAAAATTCATAGAATCAAGTCCTTACAATATCCACCACTAAGAATCTAGTTCGTCCTCGAATTAAAGGCAAGAAAAATACTTGAATCAGTGAAAAGTTAAGGTAACTACTATGAATGTCGGACTCCACCTCCCAAGTATCCTCATCTATAGGATGATGTCTCCACTAGACCTTAACTATCGAATTATCTCTAGAATGCAACCGCCTAACATCCCTGAATAAAATGGAGACTGGCTCTTCAACAAAGGACAACCTCTTATCTACTGCACTAAGTCCCAATGAATGACATGAGACTTATTCAAAATATAACATTGAAGCATGGATACATGAAAAACTGGATGAACAGTTGATAAATCTGGGGGCAATGCTAACTCATAGGTTAAATCCCAATAGTTCAAAGAATTTTGAATGACACAATATACCTAGGGCCAAGCTTTCCCCTCTTCCCAAGCCTCACTACATCCTTCATGGGAGAAATACAAAGGAAAACTCGATCAGCCATACTAAATTTTTAAGGAACGAAGGCTATGATCCGCACAGCACTTCTGCCTACTCTGAGTTGCTCGAAGTCTATCCTGATAACCCAAACCCTTTCTAAAGATACACAGAACAAGTTCGTACCTCAAGGTCTAATCTTAGAAACCTCAAACCAATTAATTGAAAAACGATGACGCCTACCATATAAGGCCTCAAATGGTGCCACCTTAATACTAGAGTGATATTTATTATTATATGCAAACTTTACCAAGGCTAAATGTTGCTCTTACTGACTACTAAAGTCCATAACACAAGCGCAGATCATATCCTCCAAAATATAAATAGTCTACTCGACTAATAGTCAGTCTGAGGTGAAAAGTTATACTAAGATCAACTAAGGTACGGAAGTCCTCCTAAAATGCCTTCTAGAAGTGAGAAATGAAAACTAAACCTTTATCTGAGATAATAGACACTGGTACACCATGGAGACTAACTATCTCATGAACATAGATATAGGCCCACCTCTAACACTGAAGAAAACCTTAATAGGGATGAAATATGTAGGTTTGGTCAATTAATCCACGATGACCCAAGCACAGCCAGAACCATAAAAAGTACAGGATAACCCAATCATAAAGTCCATAATGATTTGTTCCTATTTCCACTCGAGAATGGGTATCCGAAGCAAACCACTAGGACTCAAATTCTTGGCCTTTACCTATTGGAAACATAGGCAACGAGCTATGAAGTCCACCATATCCTTTCTCATACCGCCCCACCAGTATTGTAGTCTCAAATTATGATACATCTTAGTCACTTATGGATGAATGAAATGCTGGAGGCTCCTCCAAAATCATTCTCACCTAATCACTCTCTTTCGGCATACAAACTCAGCCTCCAATCATCAAATCACCATCAGAGTTAAGTAAGGCTTTATTAGCCTCACCAGTCAATATCTTATCCTGAATCACCCTCAAACCAACATCGTCATACGGATGATCCTGAATATGCTCCATCAAAGAAGATCTAGCCTTCAAAAATGCCAAAACATACCCAGGTATTGAAATATCAAGCCTAACTATCGGGTTAGACAAAGACTAAACCTCTAAGGCCAAAGTCCTCTTCTGAGTCAAAAGATGTGCCAAGCTATGCATACTCATCGACTTGCAACTCAAGTCATCCACAACCATATTAGCCTTGTCCAAATGATTGAGAATAATAAGGTCATAATTCTTAAACAACAAAAGCCAACGACGCTGCCTCATATTAAGATCTTAGTAGGTGAAAAAATACTAAAGGCGATGGGGATCTGAGAAGACCTCACAACGGACTCTATATAAATAGTGCCTCCATAACTTCAAAGCAAGTACAATGACACACAACTCCAAATTATGGGTAGGGTAATTCTTCTTATGGAGCTTCAGCATACAAAAAGCATATGCAATCATCTTACCTTCTATATCAATATGACACCTAACCTAATACCAAAAGTATCTCAAAAATGGTAAAGCCTACATCCTCCTTGGGCAAGGCTAAGATAGGATTCGATGTCAATAAATCCTTAAACATTTAAATGCTCTCCTTACAAGCATCAGACTACTAGAAGAAAAGAAAATTCTGAGTCAACTTGGTCAACAAAGCTGCAATGGATGAGAAACCCTTGACAAAGCGCCGATACCTACTAAACCAACAAAAATCAAAATCTCGGTAGGAAAAGTAGGCCTAACCCAATCATAAATTAATGTAATCTTGGCCAGGTTGACTATGATACCATTTTTTATTACCACATGACCTAAGAAAGAAATAGACTCCAACCAAAACTCACACTTGGAGAACTTAGTATACAACTTCTTATCTCTCAACTTCTGAAGTACAATCTGCAAATGCTCTTCTTGGTCAGCCTTACTCTTAGAGTAAACCAAGATATCATTTAAAAATATAGTGATAAAGAGTCGAGATACAATCAAAATATTTAATTCATCAACTCCATGAACGTGTATAGGGAATTGGTCAATATGAAGAACATGATCAAGAACTCATAATGACCATATCAAGTCTAAAAAGCTATCTTCTGAATATCCAATGCTCTAATACTCAATTGGCGATACTCAAACCTCAAATCAATCTTTGTAAATACCAAAAAACATAAAGATGATCAAATAAATCATCAATATAAGAAAGAGGATACTTATTATTAATCGTCAGATTGTTCAACTATTGTAATCAATGCACATATGCATAGACCCATCTTTTTTCTTCACAAACAAGACAGCAGCACCACAAGGTGATACACAAGGCTAAATAAATCCCTTAGCCAATAATTCCTACAATTAATCTTTAATTTCTTTAACTCTATTGGGGCTATAATATTAGCAGGAATAAAAATGGGCATGGTTCTTGGCACAACACTAATAGCAATGTCAATATCATGATTTGGAGGCATACTAGACAAATTCGTAGAGAAGACATCCATGAACTCACAGACAATATGGGTAGAATCTAAGGGAGGTAGTGAATTTACACTAGTATCATGAACATGGGCCAAATAAGAAAAACATCCCCTCTCTACCAACCGATAATCCTGAAGAAAGGATATAACTCTCTTAGGACCCAAATAAAGCATACACTTCTAAGTTATCCTTGGCACACCAAACGAAGCTAAAGTCACAGTCTTAGCATAACAATCTAGAATAACCTAATAGGGAGATAACCAATTCCTACCCAAGATGATATCAAAATCTACCATATCTAGGTTAATTAGATCTACCTAAGTCTTACGGACCGTGAAAGTTACAACACAAGATCATCGTACCCGATCCACCACTAAAGAGTCTTATATAAGGGTAGATACATAGATAGGCATGGTAAGAGACTCACTAGTAGAATCAAAACCCAATGTAAAATATGCATACACATAGAAGAAAGTCAATCCTGGATCAAATGACACAGATACAGATCTAAAACAAATGGGGATAACATTTGTGATAACAAAGTCGGAAGCCTCTGCCTCATGTCTAGTGGATATAGCATAGAACTATCCATATCCACTATCAGACTATGTAGAACTACGACCACTACCACAGGACCACTACCTCTACCCGACGCACCTCTACCACCCTAAGGGTCACCTCTCACTATCAATATATGAGTAGGCCTAAAAACATAATAGGGGAAATCCTTGGCCATATGGCATAACTTATCACACACATAGAAACCTCTATGGACCAACTTAATCTGAGAAGGTATAGTTGAGCTAGTATGACCACCCTGAGAGAGGATCCTATGAGCTCTTAATTGATTGACTTAATCTGAGAAGGTATAGTTGAGCTTATACAAGCACCCTGAGCGAGGATACCTATGAGATTTTAATTGATTATTAGGTAGAGGTGCGTTGGGTGGAGAAAGTGCAAAGTATTTCCTAATCAGTATTTATGCATGTATTGTGGTTTACTTTGTATTGCTTTAGCAACTACAAATGCTAAGATCCCATTTGTATTCAATACTAAATCTAGAGAAAGGTTGAGATTCAGAAAATAAGATCATAACAGTAATTCAAAGCTACCAACCTTCATCTAATTAACTTGAGATTAAGAAGAGAGAGTTAATTTGAGATCCAGGACAAGGTTTAGTAATGTGATATTTTGAAATTGAGAGAATATGAGTAAAATTTACCAAAAGGTGTCGAGAGATGGTTATTGATACCTAACTTGTTAGATTCTACATGCAAGGCACCAGGAGAGTTTGAGAAAATGATATATTTGTGGAGTTAGGAAGTTTGGGGAAATATAGTCCTAGTAATCATCTTTTATTGATTTCAACCTAAAGTGTTCAAGATTCATTACTACTATTACTATTACTACAATGTCCCCCATTTACTTCTGCATATGTATAACTACATTAATAAGTTCTCGATAGAAATTTGACCAATTCCCTGTGTGTTCATCCTCAACCTCTGTTGGGTTCTATATTTGATAGTGACCACATTATATGTTCTTAGATATGTAATTTGGGTGACATCAATACTCGAGGAGGGAAAATCCTAACTAGATAATTCTCTCTATCCCTTTACCAAGTAAGGATCAATCAACATTAAACAATGGCAATAATAATAATAGCAATATAAACATCAGTATAAGAAGAAGGTGGTACTAAAAATGAAAATTAATAGCAATTACAACTCTAGGTCCATAAGAAGACCAATATACTAAGGTAAATGGGACTTGAACCCAAATGCTACACCCTTAGAAAATATCGATATTTATCCACTCTATCCACTACTAAAAGAAATGATCTATGGGGGTAGTCATATAATCATAAACTCTACACCCAGACACACAACAATCAATATAAACCTATTAAGACATATAATCGTTGATGGGTAAGAAAACCCTAATACACTCAAATGAAAAGATAAAGGTAGGAAATAAAAAGTGCACTATCACCGTGGAAATATAAAGTCTATGCCTTATGTGACTGAGGGAGTACGAATATGAGTAGATCCAAACTCAAACTGAATGTCAAAATTAGGAACTGTGGCATTAAGTGCACTGCTTCTAACTGAAGGTGTCACAACACTATGAGTCTGATCTGGATGAGTTAAATAACTAATAGTCCTACATTAGGGACATTCTCTAGACCAGTGATCGATCTCTCTACAGTCATAGCAAATACCTAAAACCAAACCTTGTGAGAAACATGAGCTAACTCAAACTAGTTAACCAAGCCATGCATAGGGAACTCCCTACTGAGATGACCATCCTCCCTATAAAAATAACATACCTCAAGAGTACTAGGCTTGTAGGGAACACATGCTAACTCTGTCTGAATAACCAACTCGCATCAAGGGCACTCTTTAGACCAATACCAATCTTTCTAAAACCATAAAAATCTCCTAAAATACTCCAAGTTGATGTATCCATAGATCTAGAATGGCCACCATAACCAAAATATCCATGGAAAATGCTCTATAAGGTCTAATGAAAACTCTGTCCATTGTGACCACGACTACTAATATGAGAGCCATTAATAGACTGAGATGCTACCTGTATGAAACTGATAGGCTACAAGTGAAGTTGATCTCTATCGAGAGGATCCTCACTCCTAGATGGAATAACAAAAGCATTACACTAATAACATAGCTGATGTGTCATGGTTTCATTGCACTTTCGATGCTTAAAGCAGTGAAAATATGCATTTACTTGGGTTATTTTTTGGATATAATGTGTGTTCCAGGTAAATAATATTGGAAGTGGCATGGATTAAAAAAGGATGAAAAAGATCTAGAAAAATTGATGTTTTGACTGGGCACGAGTTGTTTAGTCCCCTAACAGAGTCATTGCATTAATAGTGATGAATGTTGATTTTAAAAGCTAAGTAGAAGACTGACTATGACTCGCTATGAGTGACAACGACTCTTATTGAGATTTATTATGATCATAAGATACAAAGTCCTAAAATATGACAAGATTAAAGCCCTAATGGAAATGTGTGAGAACCACGAGTGGTTGTGACTGATAACGACTCATGGTCAGGAGTCATTCTTTAAATAGACCAAAAAGTACTTAAAGTGAAAATTCACTGGAGTGACAATGAGTCCCAGCCAATGACTCATTACTTCTGACAATAAGTCGTTACCACTGAGTACAGAAGAGAGCAACAATAATAGCTAATGAGTCATCGTCAGTCCAGAAGACTCATTGCCAGAGGCATGACCATTGCCGAGTTAGTTTTCCTATTTTGTTTTAGTTAGGTTTCCCATGCTATTTTGAGACTCAATAAATAACCTTGAGGTCTTTATGTAATAGTTGACGTACTTTGACATATTTTTACACACTTTATACTCTTGTTCTTGGTTTTTGGATATGTAATCAATTCGAGGCTTTGGATTTTATTCTTTTATTATTGTGCAATTAGTTCTATGTTTTCTTTATCAAATTCCATGAATTGCTGCACATCCATGAGTGGATAATTTCCTTAATTAGGTTTGTGTTAGTGCATTAACAAAGTAGGGAAAATGTGAGATTCATTTAGATCATTGTTGTGGCATGTGTTGAGATCTTCTTTGTATTGATTGCCTCTTAAGTTACTACAAAACTAAGGAATTTCCTGTATTCGTAATCATCTTCACAAAGGATTTTGAGATTGGAAAAAAAATTACAACAGTGATCGAGGCTATCAACCCTCGTCTAATAACTTAAGACCCACAAGGTGACAGTTAAACTGGGATTAAAGGCAAGGATTAGTAAGGCAATTATCAACCCTCATCTAATAACTTGAGACCTACAAAGTGATAGTTAAACTGGGATCAAAGGCAAGGATTAGTAAGGCGAAACCCCAATACTCACAAGATGAGGGGTGAAATTTACTAATGAGTCCACAAGAAAGTTGGTGATACCTATCTTGTTAGATTCTGCATATGTAGTAGTGAGATAGTCTGACTGAGCATGAGAAACCTACAGAGTTAGAAGTCAGGGGAACACAGTCCTAGTCTTCATTTCAGATTGTTTATAACTAAAAACATTTGATTCTTTTTACTCTTTACTAATAACAACAAATCTCCACATTTGCTTTTCTACACTGCTTGACTATTTTAGCAAGTTTGAGAGATATTCTAGCCTATGCCTTATGGGTTCTAACCCAACCTAGTTGGGTTACTATATTTCACATCGACCGTATTATACTTCAAAAAGGTGTAGTCTTGGGTGACATCAGATTTTGGTAGTGTTGCCAGGGAATATGGTTGCAAAATTATTGATTAAAATTGTTGAAGTTTTCAGATTTTATTTTTTTGTTCTTCTTGGGGCAAACAATGGTGTATGCCTAGCACAAGGAGTCAAGGCAATCCCGAACTCCCCATTAATCCTGATTCAGAAAAATCTAATATCCAAATAGTTGGATGACTAAACACGTAATAGAACGTAATCTTGAAGAGGTTCGGGATAACCAAATGGTATGCCTCTCTCTCCATTTGGTGTTCTTCAGGAGACTACAGATCAGACTACTGATAGATTACTAGCGGAATCCAATGCAGCGAGGGATGTGGAGGCCTATTGTATAGCTCAAGAGGTAGAGGTGGCGAGGAAGAGACATAGAGAAGATCATTCAGAAAAATTCAATAAAAATCGAGAAAAAATTTGAAGGGGTAGAGCTCAAGTACACCCAACCTATCAGTACTTACAACTATATGATGATTTGGATGAGGACATAGGATACGTTCAGCCAATTGAGAAAGAAGCTATCATTCCCCTACATTACCATTGAATGGGAAGTTTGACATCACTAGTGCCATGATCCAACTGTTGAATCTGAAGGGTGTGTTTGCGGGCTTGCCTATTGATGATGTAAACATGTACCTTATTAATTTTATTAAGATTTTACTGTCAAACACTATACCGGGGGTAGACCAGGAAGCTCTTAAACTCAGGTTTTTCCCCTTTTCTCTTACTTGTGAAGCTACATTATGGTTAAGGGAACTTTCTCGTGGGTCAATTACTACTTAGAATGATTTGCGGAGGTAGTTTTTAAATTTCTTGTTTCCCCTATCCAAAATGCTACAGTTGAAGGATAAAATATATGATTTCAGGCATTTTCACTCTAAATAATGTATGAGGCTTGATTTTGGTTAAAAAAAAGTTGATGATGGTTCCTAATCACAGGATTTCAGGGCAGAATTTACTTGAAATATTCTATAAAGCCCTTAATACTATTTCTAGAGCTATGGCAGACACTATTACTTGTGGATCATCCATGCGCCAATGATGGGAGATAGCGTCAGAGATATTAGATCAGATCTCTCTCACCAACTGAGGGTGGAATACTAAGGAGGCTGAGAGAGGTGTTGTACTTATTCTATTGGTGCCTATAGCGAGCACAGAGTTATAGATGACAACAGTGGTGCAAGAGCTTTCTCGGCTAATGACAGAGGTTGGATTGTTGAAAAAGTAGTTCGTGATGATGGATTCTGATAAGGTGAATGCAATGGAATCACAGAGTAAGGCCTCTAGATCATATAATTCTAATTTGGAAGAAGAGGTGAAATATCTGGATAGAGAGTTAGTGGATTTTAGATTCAAGGGGCAAGGTAACTGAGTTAAAAAATACTATGGGGATAGGTACAGAGATCGGATTCAAGAGAGGGATAGTGACTGGAGATGTAAGGATAATTACAAAGAGAAGGGTAGTATATATGTTCCACCAGGCAGCTGTGATAATGAATCAAGGATGGAGGCTATGTTTTCCAAGCTAGTAAAGCGTCATGAAAGTCAGGAAACATGCATTAAGGAGATTAAGGCAGACATCATAGGTTTGACCCAGAAAGTAGAATCGTATGCTACTGGGATCAAATAGTTGGAGCAGCTATTTGGCCAATTGTCAGTGACTTTGAATCAGTGGCAACTAGGAACCCTTCCAAGCAATACAATTTAGAATCCTAAGAATGACGGTCACTGTATTACAATTACCACTCAAAGTGGTAAAACAAATGTTAACCCCTCAATGCCTATGGTTGATGAGCTGAAGAATGATAGTGTTGCTGTTGAGGAGACACCTAAAGTGGAGATATAAAAATTGACAGGTGGTGGTAATAGTGTGGAGAAGGATAAAAAAATGGGGAAGGCAGTTGATCTTGTGTTAAAGACCATTCCACGACCTCCCCTCCTTATCCTTAGAGAATAAGAAATAATATGAAGAGAAGTATCAGAAGTTCATGTAGATGTTGAAAAAACTATCCATTAATATTCCTCTTGTAGAAGCTTTGGAGCAGATCCCTGGCTATGTGAAGTTTATGAGGGACTTGGTAACTAAGAAGCGGATGGTGATCTTTGAGCCAACGGATAATGTGCACCATTGTAATGTTGTGGCTACTCGATCGTTAGTGGAGAAAAAAAAGGACCCCAAAGCATTCACTATTCAAAGTACTATTGGGTCCTTCAACTTCTCTTTAATTTTATGTGATTTAGGAGCTATCATCAATCTCATTCCGTTGATGGTATACAGACGGTTGGGGTTCAGGGCACTGAAACCTCTATCCATGAGGCTGTTGATGGCTGACTGGACTATCAAGAAACATGTTAGAATTTTATGTGATGTAATGGTGAAGGATGCATCCTTTATATTTCCATCTAACTTCGTGATCTTGGACTACGAGGTGGACTTTGAAGACCTTATCATCTAAGAAAAGCCTTTCCTAGCTACGGATAGGGCCTTGGTGATATTGAGATGGCACAGATGAAGTTTAAACTCAATAATGATGTCACGACCCAATTTCTCAAGTCATGAAGTCACCTACTATAACCCACCAGTAGGCAAGCCAAAACTGTAGTATGATATGGCAAGTAACAGACTACCTGTAGAGATAAAGGAAAGAATACAAAAAGATAAAAGTAAAGGAAAGAATACAAAAAGATGAAAACACAAATTAAATACAATATAGTCCGAAAACCTGGTGGTATCAGTACAATACCTTCTACAAAACAAGAATCCAAAGAGAAATACAAATGAATATACTAATATAACTTATCTCTGAATACATCATAGAGATTAGTCTAGTACATAAGAGAGAGATAAGTAATTCTCTAAATGTCAAGAGCTCACTCTAAGTCGCTGAACCACGGCTTCTCCACACAATGTATACATCAATGGCAATAACCCGTACTATGATCTGTAGGCTGCAGAAGTGTGGTATGAGTACCAAACATGTGGTGCTCAGTAGGCAACTATAGATTGAGCTCCAAAGATAATGCATGTATATATAAGCATATAAACAAAGTGGAAAACTACACTTATATATCCAGCAAACATATGAGATAGCCATTTAGATAATAAGGATAAACTATCCTATTCATGTTCAAGAGACTAACATATTAAAGCTATGGAAGTAGTAAGAATGCACTATCTTATTCCAGTCATACTTAGGAATCACAACACTACACTGTATATCACTAGCCAATATGCAAGTAAGAGTAAAAAGAAGATACATATAAGTATACAAGGCTAAGGAATGAGTATATGATCCGAGTAAATAAAAGAAAAGAGGGATACATGGTAATATCATAGCTGCATATAGCTAAGTATGAATATGTATATAAGTATATAAAGAAATTCTACTCGAAGTATAGCCTAGATCATTAGACTAGCTATTTAAGACCTCTTAACCATAGTAGGAGCTATTGCTAGAATACTCAAGGTCGTAATCCATATATCAAGTCATTATATAGTCATGCATAGTAATATAATAGTAAGATACAAGAAGTCTGAATCATACCCCAAGTTTCGATACTGAATAAATGACCAATTTGTCATAAACTAGCCATAACAATGATAATAACAATATCAATAACAGCATGAGTAACCGTCTATTCTGGACAATCAAATATCTAACCAAGCTAATCACGTACCCCCACCGCCCAGGCTCAGAAAGTTCAACCAACATACAACGCCCCATAAGGAAAAGTCATCACCCATAACTACATAACCCTTCTATACGAGCTGATAGATATAGGCATATACTGATGATAGGTGATGCGCATGTAGGAATGAATGCAATAGAATCCACGATACCATAGTCAATCCAAGTATCATAATATATATCCAAACTCGAACCAGTAAGTATAACAATAGCCAGACTTGAACCAGTAAATATAATCTATAGCCAGACTTGAACTAATTAATATAATCAATAGACGAACTCAAACCGATAAATATATCATTAAGACTCAAAATTGAACCAGTCATTAATATCGCCAAGACTCGTAATTGCACCGAACAAAAATAGAAAATAAATACCCTCAATATCGTCAACATCATTAATATCATTAATACACACACATATATATAATAGGTGTAGGGACTCAAGCCAGGGATTAAAAGAATGTAAATCCATAATTCTATTGCCCAGAGTGGTCCTCGGGACTAAATCATTATAAAAGCATGGAAAGGGCTAGAATTTCTCATAAGAAGAGAAAATAGTAGTATCCAAAATCATAGACCAAAATCTATCTCAGTCATATTCTTAAAACATCATTATTAACTTCTTTTGATATCAGTTATCTATTAAGACGGGCAATTATTATTTGGAAGAAGTCCGTTTAAAAGGTGGAAAGTGGAATTTAACCCTTATTTAGAAAAATAGTGGTAAGATCATATTTTAGCTAAAATCACATTATTTACCAATATAATGATCAAGAATATACCAAATCTATGCATGCCATCACCAGTATTCAAACAATGGAACCATAAGCAATAATATATCAATAAACTACAATCACATCCTTTACAAGTATAAAAACTTCCTGAATATCCAACCGGTATCATAACACGGCCTTTGGCCAAATAATATGTCTAGAATAATTATAATATCATAATCACGGCCTTAGGCACACATACGTATCAGAATCTCACATCAATAATCATGTTTATAAGTCATAGCATATCTATAATCATCTCTCAAGTAGGATGCATCTCACTTCTAGGAGGCATAATATTAATAAGCCCTAATTCATAACCATGAGGTATGTCACATATATAGGGAATCTCATAGCTATAGGACATGTATCATAATTCAGGGAAAACCAACACTATTTATCAATTCACCAAGCAAGTATCATAAATAAGGCTCATGAGTCTCAACTAGGCCTAACATTCATCAATAAGACCACAAGGGCTAACATAAGTCTTGGGCTAAGGTGGGCTGGAAGAACCCACTTCTAAATCTCAATTTTCATATGTAGGCAAATTATACCATAAACTAGGCTAAGGTATCTAGTTCAACTTCTATATATCAAGTAAACCATAACCGATCCTAAGATAGAAACTTCATTTAGAAACATAGTTATTTAAGCCAAATCCACCCAAATTGAGGATTCAAGATCATCACTATAGCCCAAATAGAGTAAAATATACTAACCAATCTTTCAATGCTTAAACCACATCCTAAACCTAGCATTATATTATATTCATTCTATAAAATATTTCCATCTAGGGAAAAGGCAATAAGATTCTAAAGGTGCATTAAGCATTTCACCTTACGGGTCAAAAACTCTCATCTAATACCCACACTTCAATAATTAAGATCAAGTCATTCTACCCATAATCAAACTTAACATTCACATTCACACGCAATATAGAACACGCATCATCTTACAGAGAAGAGTAGATAGAAGTCTACCTCAAATCCAAACCAAAAATCCTTACATCATTCACCAAACATCTATCTTCATTTCACAATCCCAAAATCCCACCATGCTATCAAAATCATAATCTACTCGTCAATAAGAGAATAACGATACCCATATTGCACCATTATGCTTCGGGTCCAAAAATGACACCAAAAACCCCAAGTGGATCCCACTTATGAAAATCATATTTCCAAGGTCAACCCAACATTCATACATGACAAGGAATCATAACCCTCAAGAAATAGGTGAAAAATAAGCTAATTTGGGGCTAAAATCAAGCCCTCAAACTGTTTATTATCTTGGTTTAAGAACCAAGAATTCATCAAGAAAGGGATGAAATCATACCTTAATCTGGATGATAATCATGATAGTAGATGTTAAACAAGCTCCCAAGTCATGCTTAACACTCACTTTAAAGATATCTCACCCTTTTAGGGTTCTTGGCTCTCAAAAGTGAGTGAAAATGGCCAAAACGCAGCCTAAGGGGCCTTTTATACCAATACCATGTGCTCAGATCGCACAAGCATCAGCACCAGCAAACTAGGAAAATTTTCCAAGTTTCCAATAATGCCTCGAGATTTATTCAAACCTCGATATATACAAATTAACTATATAAATACACTAATTTTGATGTTTTGGACGTATTGACAAAGTCGTATTTTCCATTTAAAGTCATTTCAACCAAATATGGGTCCTACACCTAAATTTCTAATTATTCAACTTTCTGATCAATAGGTCGAAATGAGCTTAAGTGCATTCAAAATCAAAACCAAAGGTATACCTAGACTAAAATCAATATTTTGGAGCTGATGGCACAATCAGAATTTGCATTGGAGTTTATTTTACTAAAGTTTTCACCTCGTGTCCATTTGGAACAAGCAAAGACTTCTAAATACGGAATTAGCTCTTAAAACCAAATAAACTGCCCTGTAATCGAACTGTCAATCATAGCATGATACAAGAAAAACAAAGAAGACACTAAACACACACCAATATCAGTCCAGAAGTTCAAGAAACCGAGGACCTCTTTGGTGACCACTCTTGGATTCAAACAACAAGACAAGAATGAGAAGATAACAAGGTGTTTAACACCTATTTTCAGCCAACCCCAAACTAGATTAACAACACAAAATGAAGAATACGAGATGAACAACAAGAAGATGAACAATAACAACACTCACAGTTTAGAATACTAGAACAACAAACAAACAATTACAATAAAACAAAGGATAGACAGTTAGACAAGTGATGGTATAATCTTAAGAACCTAAGAATTTGGTGGTCTCTTGGATCCTTAACACTACACACAACAAACACCTAACTTCTACATTGATACAAGTGGGACTTTACCTCCTCTGAACACCAACGCATCAATCCAACAAGCAAACACAAGTGATTCCATACTTGTATCTATCCTAGTTACAGTGGGGATGGCTTTTCCAAGCCCTAACTATGAACTACACTCTCAAAGAGAGAACTTACAACATCTCAAAATATCATCATACAACAACTAAGTGAAAATAACCCTAACATGTTCTATTTATTCTATACAAGAAAAGACAAAATGATAACAATACCCTTCATAAAAAGGGGTGGCCATGGAGTGCATTTGGACAAAGTGATGTGACCAAAATGCCCTTAGTAAAGCTGTCCAAAGCCGTTAGCCATTAAGTGTTGTCCAAGGCTATGAGTCCTCAAGTCTTCAATGCTCCAAGCAATCTTCCAAACTCGACATTGCTCTATCAAGTGCCCAAAATTGTCTTTACATGTATGCTCTTGTGTCCTCGAGGCAACCATAGCTTGAGTCTTTATGTGTTGGCCTCCAAGGACGTCATCAAAAGCTATGAGGGTCATTTGACTCGTATCATCCTCCCCTTCTTAAAAAGGATTCGACCTCAAATCCAAACCCTGAAAGAACAAAGAGAAGACAAACAAGCACCACATCCTCATGAATGAGGGTTATAGCTAGCCAAATACATAACATCAATATGCCAAGGCTGTTCATACTTGGCATATAACCAAGAGTCCTTCGTGTTACACATTAGTAAGCCATTGAAAAATGCACCAAGAACATGGTTATGATAAATATCTATAAAGAATGTACCTAGGCCAAGGGTAATCCTTTCCCACCCCAAGATGGCACTGAGATCAAATGGGAAGAGTAGCCATAGACACGATTCTAGACAACTCCTCTTTCCCGTAGTCTTCTCCCAAACTACACGACATACTCTCTACAATGGTATACATATCATCACAAGCAAGGAGAGAGTAAATATAGGTGGCACTAAAGTCTACTTCTACTATGGTGCCCTCATGTGTGTACTCACTACTAGTTTTCCAACCATCACCAAGAGTACTCTCAATAATAAATCCACACAAAGTAGAAGAAGAAATCATTTTTGAGACTACACATTCCTTGCCCATAAGAGTACTCTTATCTTTCAAGAAGAGATTTCCATATTTAGGAGGAATGTTGTCACACCATAGTGGGTTGGAATATAGGCTATATCCTTCGAGAAAAACTATGCTGTCAACATCACTTGCACCACTAGGTTCATTATTAGAGATTAAACTATCTTTAAATAAGACATTGTATCTAACGAGAGAAAGTTCTATCCCGCTAGCCGATTTGGGACTAGCAAGCTCACTCTCTATACATTCACTATCAAGTTTTAAAGATGTTTCAATCTCTTATCTAAGAGGCAAGGCCACAACTATACCCTTTTGGCTATTACTAGCCACATCACATCATTCTAAGTTCATAAGAATGTAGGGGATAGCGTTTTTACCTTGTAGCTCATATGAGCTACGACTGTCATCTTGACATATGTCCTGGCAGCCCACGTGCTCCCTTTGACCTACCATATGATCCAACCTTTCATTTGCCATAGCCAAGTATCGGGAAATAGTGTCAAGGTGGGCCAAAATAGCACTTGTAACATCATTGCCCAAGGTTGAAGCCGCGGGTTCCATTGCAATTGTACCTAAAAACAAAACAAACTCACAAAACAAAAAAAAAACAATTAGTTCACAAACTCCTCACCACACTCTCTCTCACGCCTTGATCATCTCATACTTGGTTTCATAAGTGTTGCAAGTAGGCTTGTAGTTTGTAATGAGTCAAGGGGTGAGTCTACTCCTTGGACGGAATGGATTCTTTGCTTGAAGACTCAAGAAAGTAATGTCCAAACATGAACCAAGAAATACTATGATTCAAAAACAATAAAAGCACAAAAATAACACTAACACGAAAAAATGTATTCAAAAACTAATTTACAACTTAGTAGGTATTTACTAGTTGCCAATTAGTATAAGAATCAACAGAATGAAACTAAGAATCAACAACAAAAAACTAAGAATCCAAGATTCTGAGCCAAAAGTTTTGGTATTGTACGGAATTTGGTGATATAGCGGTCTAGTATTAGTTGCGGTTTTTGAAAGGTTCTTAGTTTTCCCAACTTTGAGATTTTGATTTGAATTTCAGTTCTTGAAGTGGTTTACCCACCCTTGGAGAAGACAACAACAAGATTGGAGCCCTTTTCACCTTTCAAAAAGGTTTGACTTGTCTTACACCTTTTAGGCAAAATACCTTTTTGAGGGGTTGGTGAACTTTTCCTCTTTTGGACACTTAGGAAAGTGGTATTTCTTTCTTTTGGTAATTAGTCTGTTTGGTAGATCTTTTGTCTCCCTTACCTTTTGGTAGATTTATGGGGACTAGTTTTAAGACAAACACAAGGGCTTTTCTTCCCACTACTTGGGTTTGGATCAAACAACACTATTAAAGAGTCTTCTTGCAACTATACACGAATATTGGTCTAGAACAACAAGAACATTCAATAGAAGTTTAGATACCAAGTCTCACATTGAGCTCCAAGAACCAACAACACCTTTTTCAAATTTAAAACCCATAAAAAGAATACCAACAACACAAGTTCAAACCACACCTTCAAATTTCAGTCCACAACAACACCAAAACGCACCAACAATGTTCAAGTTTGGAACCGCAACAACAATACCAACAAGAATCGTTCAAGCTCCACTTGGATCTTGACTCAATGGTGTTAGTGAAAAAAGAATCTAACACAAGAAACAACAAAAAAAGTAAAAATACACCTAGATCAAGACTCAAACTTGTCCAAGACAACTACAACAAGAACACAATTTCGGCCAAGAACACAAACACGGGCAGATTGCTATTTTTATGGATTTTTCAGTTTTCAACAATTTTATTTTTATTTTCAAGTGTACAAGGCAAAGATTGATATTATGGGAATAATATCAAGACATGTTCTGATACCAAATGATATAAGAACAACAAGGAAGACATTGAACACACACCAAATCAGTCCACAAATTCAAGAAATTGAGGACCTCTTTGGTGACCCCTCTCGGATTCAAACAACAAGACAAGAATGAGAAGATAACAAGGTGTTTAACACCTATTTTCAGCAACCCACAAACTAGATTAACAACACGAAATGAAGAACACGAGATGAACAATGACAAGTTGAAAAATAACAACACTCATGGGTTGGAGTATAAGAACAACAAACAAATAATTAAAACAAAACAAAGGATAGACAGTTAGACAAGTGATGGTATAATCTTAAGAACTTAAGAATTTGGTGGTCTCTTGGACCCTTAATACTACACACAACAAACATCTAACTCTTACATTGACACAAGAGGGACTTTACCTCCTCTAAACATCAACGTCTCAAGCCAACAAGCAAATACAAGTGATTCAACACTTGTATGTATCCTAGTTATGGTGGGGATGGCTTGTCTAAGACCTAACTATGAACTAAACTCTCAAAGAGAGAACTTACAATGTCTCAAAATATTATCAAACCCTAACATATTCTATTTATTCTATTACAAAATAGGACAAAATGACAACAAATCCCTTAATGAGGAGGGGTATCCATGGAGTGTGTTTGGACAAAGTGAAGTAACCAAAATGCCCTTAATGAAAGTGTCCAAAGCCGTGAGCCATTAAGTGTTGTCGAAGGTTGTGAGTCCTCAAGTATTCAATGCTCCAAGCAATCTTCCACACTTGGCATTACTCCATCAAGTGCCAAAAATGGTCTCTACATGTATGCTTTTATGTCCTTGAGGCGACCATATCTTGAGTATTTGTGTTGGCCTCCAAGGACGTCATCAAAAGCTATGAGGGCTGTTTGACTCGTATCATAGCAATTCACAAATGACTTGGGGCAGTTATGAGAGAGATATAACAACAACAATAAGTGGAAATATGTAAAATAACCTCAAGGGTCATTACAATATCCACCACTAAAAGGACTTCCGTTATTGAAAGTCAATGGATAGAAAAATCTCAAAAGCTCAAAAAAAGAAGGTATTGGGACCCCATGCTCCAAGAATGACTTCCCAGATAACCACTACAAAGAAAGAACACTTTCAAGGGATTTTGCCACAGGCATCCCATTATAAACAGCTCTCTCACTTAACTTTAAAATAGCTAAAACTGAAACTCAACCACCAACAAGCGACTAATTAAACTGAAGAAGGTTGATATATGTAACTCTAAACCATAACATACTAATACCATAGCTATACAAGTATAGTCTAATAAGGGCCTATCCAAGCCCTAAAAGCAAATCAAGAAATAAGTCACCCAACCAACTCCAAATCCAAATATAACCTTCTTTTACCGTTCCACACATGCCCTCTACTCTAAATCAGGAGGAAAATCACTTGAGTCCTGTCTGCATAATCTTATCGCAGAGAACTCGAAGAACTGAAGTTGATACGCTGAAAGTCCATGCAACAACCATGATAATAAGCTCATAAGTTGCTATCTGGGAACACAAATGGAGATTATCAAGGCTACCACTAGTTTGGATGGTAATCAAAACTAAAATCTAGATGATCAAGGCATAACTACTCATCACTAAAGAATCATCTCCATGACGTGCCATCAACTGAGAATGAACCATACTAAATCTAACCTAAGCATATTACTCATGTTGAGTACATCATCTAAAATCTCAACATCAATACTACCAACCAAGAAATAAACCAAGCAACTCAAGATAAAGGATTTCCAACTCGCCAACTCAAGAAACAATCATAAGAAAGACCACTTGCCTCTAACTCTCTAACTCCACTAGACAAAACTATATCACTTCAAGAAAGAAGTATCCAATCTCTACACTAATAGCAAGAGCAAACCATCACAAAGAAACAAACCTAACAGATATGAGAGACGAATCCACAATATCTTAATCTCAATATCAAGTTCACTATCAAGCAATGAAGTAGCCACAAATGAATAATAAACCTCAAACTGGTCAATCTTACAAATGGGCTATATAGGAAGGGATAGTCAAAGCAAAAAATTTGCAACGTAGGAGTCAAGTCTAAGAATCTCCAACTCAAGATCAAGAAATATAGTTAAATTACCAATTTTAGAACCATAAAAAAAACATGGAAGGTCAACTTACCTTTAATACCCTAATACCTTCATAAATAAATCTAAATGTAGTTAATCGAGAGAGAGAACATCAACCTATGGCTCGCTATAGGAAAGAAATCATCATTTCGGGCTATATCTACTCAAGCCACCAAATAAGATTCACAAAGAAATTGAATTCTAGCTAGATAACACTAGTCTATACAGCTACCCAGTGACGATCAATTACATCAAGTAATAATATCAAAAACCTTAAGAAATGATACCAATACCAATATCAACATCAATATATAATGAATAGATGGTACCAAAATGAACATTAATATCATGTACCACTCAAGGTCCACTATAAGGCTAAAGTGCCAAGATAAATGGGACTTGAACCAAAATGTTACACCCATAGGGAGAAAATATCAATACAGATCTACTCTATACATTACTAAAAGAAATAATCCATGGATTAGTCATAAAATCAAGGATCAAACAATAAGGAACATTGTTGCACCCAAGCATACACACAAGTTTATGTGGTTTTACCAAGTAGTAAAGTGTCCTTTTACAAGCCAAGTATCGATCCCACAGAGACTTGTATTGACAATTATCCAATTATAGTTCAATATTGAGATTAAATTGGTGTAAAGTTAACCAAAAGAGTTTAAAAGTTAAAACTAAACATAATCGTAAACAATACAAAAAAGTAAAGTGCTTGGACAATGAATGAGGAGAAACCATGGGTTAAGGCTCTGGAAAAATCGTACTATGCTATTGAACTTCATTGGTTATGTTACTTATCTTGGTTGTTGATTCACGAGGTTGATATTATGATCATGGTCTTTTGAGACTTTACCCACCTATCTAACTTAGACCCATAATTACATCATTGAGCAATGATGTGAGAACTAAGTTAAATGGATTCATATTTGATCCTGTAAGTGAAACAAATAGGTAACATTATATATTTATATCCTAAATGTAAATTATAACTTCATTCTATAGAAGTTTACAATCCTATTCTATTTACCCCATGTTTTATCCTCTTATTCCTACTTTCAGGCTCACAAGGTAACAATGGATATATTGTAAGGGTTGTGAATCCTTAAAATAGTGATAAAAAGGATAAATAAACAACCAAATATGATAAATAATCAAAAACAAATCAATTCATAACAAGAGTAATAGTGTTCTTGGCCTTAACTCCGAAAAAGGGTGTTTAGCAGCTCATGGACATAATCATGATCCTAATGATAGAATACATGTTAAAATTCATAAACAAACCAAACTAATGGAAGAAAACCCATAGTAAAAATATTTTCCATCCTTCCTCAAAAGTTTCAAGGTCATCCAATATGTGTAACATAATGTTTAAGGGTCCAATTTATAGGAGGATACAAGTTGCCGATTTGAACTTAGGTCTGTACCACGCCCCTTATCGTGGTGCCTAGGGTCTTTGGCATGTCCTTATCACGGTTACACAATGGAATTAGTAATTTAGGATGTCCCCAATGGTGTGTATCTGGCCATAACACGGTGGCTAAGGTTCGTGGAACGCCAATGACCCCAAAACATCCATTTTTTGTCAAGTCTTATACCGTGCTTTTGTCCATCCATTCCAAGCCTTGTGGTGATGTTTTTAAATGATTTACATCTTATGTATCATCCATATATCATCATTATAAACTATCAAAGCATACTATCAAATCAAACATGAAGAATTAGATCTCAAAACCACATATAATCCAAGACGATGAACTAGAAACTTAAACTAAGAATAGTAGTTTTATCCTTTTGATCTTTATCTTAGTTTTGACTCTTGGCTTGTTTCAATTGAACCTTAAACACTATCAACAAGTTATTCCAAACATAACTACACAATCATACACTTATCAACTAATTACACACACTAGAATCCGTCTATATCAATTAGAGCACCACATAGCTCAAGCTAGTAACACTAGTTTTATAGTCTAAAATCTAAGTTACCAAATTGATTCAAAGCTTATTTGAAACACACCTTATACATTATAATGAAGTTATTTTTCTCTTAGATTCACAATTATATAATTAACAACACTTTAAGCACACAAAAAGTCCTAAAGAAAGGCTAAATAAGCCCGGTTAATAATACTGAGGTGCATAAATCCCCCTCGGATCATCACCTCACACTTAAAGCATTGTTCGTCCTCGACAACCCTTTACTCCAAGCATCATAATCGGAGGAAATTCTGCACTTCTACTACAAGCAAGACATTTAAGATAGAACTATAATGACTGCACAGAATGCAACTTTTTACACTAGGCATGTTATACACAATTGAAAGCTCAAGAACACTACTCCAAAACATCCTAGCCTCAACAATTGACTCACAAAGTTGGAAAACTCATACATATCTCTCAATCAAATATATCATAAAATTCACCCAACTATCATCAAACATGTGCCCTCACCACAAGAGAGTTACCCAAGCTCACTCACATAAGTGTAGTTTATCAAAAAAATAGGTACAAGAATCGAATTATGCTCACTCTCACAAAAAATTCACAAGTTACACAAGATGAACCATAGGCTATCCCTTAATGTAGTACTCCGTTAATATTAGAATGTCAAGACTTAGGATCAAATAGGTCTTTAAAGGTTATAATGTAGGCTAGGGGATGGGTAGGAACTATTCTAGCTGATAATAATAACTATCTTCCCTAAGCTCTTTAATACATCACATGAACATTGAGATCTTTCTATTAACATTTAATTTCCACCACTTCTATATACTAATATCTTTTGGTTTGCCCCATCGCATTAAGCTAATTCACATACAATATTGTGGGACTGTTATCTATACACACATTATTCAATTTTGAACAATCTTCATTCTTTTCATTACCCAACTCCCATCAACCAAACATATCAATTTTCAACACCAATAGATATTTCTTGGTGGCTTTGCTTTCACCTTTTCTCCTCATAATTTTTCAAAATCCTTAACCTCTGTAAGTTTTCACTAAGGGTCTTTAGAGTTTTGGATCAAATTAAGGTAGCTCAAAGAAGGGAATTAGGCTACATATGATGATACCAAAAAAAAGAAACAAGCTAAAGGCTCAATAGGGATAACTAGGATTATGCACAATGGTAGGTCAAAAGGGGTATGAAACATGGCTATCAAAGAAATGCCTATATCATCTCCAAAACCCATACTTGTTATTTCGCTGTGAACACACACTAGGAAAGTTCTAGAATCAAATACAACAAGGAATACACAAACACCTCACACACATGGAACATTCTTAACTCAAGTAAGATCATCATAGACTCTCAACCAAATAATAGCATGAATTCAACATTAAGTCAACAAGTACAAGAGTCATAATCATGAGTCTAGAAGTCTTAAAGGCAGTCATTTATCATAACAACATGCTATCACATACAAAGACCACTTGTATCATGCAATCATACATAGCACCAACAAGAACATCTCACTTACCAAAAATAAAAAAATTAAATTTACTTCTAAAATAAAAAAGGATACTGGGTTCAAAGGACTCCCCCATGGAAAAGAACCAAAAAGAACAACCACAGGGTGGGTGAAGTGTCCACCTACCAAACTTACCCAAACAACATAAAACTAAAAAAAGAATATGTTTTTATAATTTTTTCAAATTTACCCAGAAACTAGAAAAACAATTAAGACTCAAGACCCTACAACATCACTTCACCCGAAACAATGGGAATTTTCTCAATCCAACTTAAAAATCTACTTTGTCCCCAAAGTGTACTCAAAGTAGAGATAGAAATACACTTTGAGGCCTCTAGGTCTAGCTAGTAGCATTTTTTATCATTAAGAGGGTGCAGGGACCCCACACTTAGTCTTTATCATGCTCTTTAGCTCAGGTTTTCGATACCCAGACTTCCCATCAACTTGTGACTCAACAAAATAGAAACTACCTAAAGTAAAAACTAGAAATACTAAAAATAAAACCTACCTTAACTTGTGTTGCCTCCCAAGTATCTCCTAATTTAGTATCGCGGCACGACCCACATCATTTTTTTCCTCCACCTTGAGGATATAAATTTCACCCCCAACCTCACATCCATCTTTTTTATTTCCCCATAGGGTGGTGGTACCAAGATAAAGGAACCGAGCAATGGATAGTGCATGGTAAACCATTCGGCCTTGAAGTGAGGCATGTTTTTGTGTTGCTTGTCTGGTGCAAATATAAGAATACAGGATTCCTGTTCCTTATCTTTATACTCTTCCACTATTTCAAATGACTCCAAAGACATGTCATCATCTAAACATAATGTAGAAAAGTTCTTTGAATGAGACCCAACCAATCCCACATCCAAATTTACACCATTCACAACACACTTACTCTTATTCTCATTCTCAATGTCAGTCTCAAGAAAAAAATGACAGTTGAATGGCAAAAATTCTTATTCTGCTCCATAGATTGGCTAGTATCCACTTCATCTAGTGAAGGTACCAACCACTCACTTCCCTAAAAATTTGGACAAATACTCTCTCGATGGGGTCCTCCACAAAACAATAAGAATCATTACAATCAGCCACCATCTATCCCAAGATGACATATCAGGAAGTGTGACAGAAAAGTAAAAGAACATAACAAAGGAACAATAATAAACTATGTACAACTCAATATAGCTAAACTAAAAAAATATATATTTTCCTATTTATATGTCTCCGGAAATAGCGCCAAAAATTATTTGCACCCAAGCGCACACACAAGTGTATGTGGTCTCACTAAGTAGTAAAGTGACCTTTTACAAGCCAAGTGTCGATTTCATAGAGACTTGTGTTAACAAATATCCAATTCTAGTTCAATATTAAGATTAAATTGGTTTAAAATTAACCATAAGAGTTTGAGAGTAAAAACTAAACGTAACCGTAAACAATGCAGAAAAGTAAACTGCTTAGGAAATCAATTGGGAGATACCCAGGGTTAAGGCTATGGAACAATAATAATATTCTATTTAACTTCATTTTTTATGTTACTTATCTTGGTTGTTGATTCACGGGGTTGATATTATGATCATGGTCTTCCAGGCCTCTAATCACCTATCTAACTTAGACCCACAACTACATCGTTGAGCAGGGATGTGAGAACTAAGTTAAATTCATTCATATATCATCCCGTAAGTGAAAAAAATAGGTCAAGTAGGTATATTTATATCCTAAATGAAAATTATAACTTCTGTAAAATGTTACAATTCTATTTTATTCACCCCACGTTCTATGTTCTTGTTCCTCCTTTCGGGCTCACAAGATGAAAATGGATGTATTGTAAGGGTCTCAAATCCTTAATGTAGAGATAATAAGGTTAAATAAACAACCAAATATGATAAATAATAAAAATCTAATTAAGTCATAGCAAGAGTAATCATGTTCTTGGCCTTAACCCCAGAAAAGGGTGTTTAGCCGCTCATGGACATAACCATAATTACAATGATTGAATACATGTTAAAATACATAAACAAGCAAAAGTAATGGAATAAAAACCCTAAATTAAGTGTTTTCAAGACTGTCTCAAGGTTTTAAGGTTTTCCAAGGTCTGTAACATAATGTTTAGGGGTCTTATTTATACGAGGACATAAGCTGCCGATTTGAACTTAGGTATGCGCCACGCCTCTTATCATGGTCCCTAGGGCCTGTGGCATGTCCTTATAATGGTAAAACACTGGAATTAGTAATTTATTATTCACCCAATGGTGTTTCATGGACCCTAACATGGTGGCTAAGGTCCGTGGCACGCCAATGACCCCAAAACATCCATTTTTTGTCAAGTCTTGTCCCGTGCTTTTGTCCATCCATTCCAAGCCTTGTGGTGATGTTTTTACTTGATTTACAACTTTATTATCATCCATATATCATAATTATAAACTCACCAAGAATCCTATATAATCAAACACCACGAATTAGAGCTCAAAACCACATACAATCCAAGACGATGAACTAGAAACTTAAACTAATAATACTAGTTTTGTCCTTTTGATCTTTACCTTAGTTTTAACTCTTAGATTTTTTCAATTGAACCTTAAGAACTATCAAAAAGTCATTCCACACATGATGACACAATCATACCATTAGGAACTCATTACACATACTAGAATCCATCGAGATCAACTAGAATAACACATAGCGCAAGCTAGTGACACTAGTTTTCTCGTCTAAACTCTAAGTGACCAAATTGATTCCAAACTTGTTTGAAACATACCTTAAACATTGTAATAAAGTTATTTAACACTTAGATTCTTAATTATATCATTAAAAACACATTAAGCACACAAAAATTCCTCAAAAAAAGGCCAAATAACCTCGGATAACAACACTGAGGTGCATAAATCCACCTTAGATCACACACAATAATCAATATGAACTCATCAAGGTATATAATCATCAATAGGTAAGACACAAATGCACACAAAAAAAGAAGTAAATACAGGGAAATAAAAGCATACGATCATGATGAAATTTGTAATCACATGCCTGACGGATCTATGAGAGAATATCTCGAAATGGATCCAAACTCGGACTGATTGACTAACTCATTGATTGAGCTGCCGATCGCACTATCTCTAACTTAAGGTGCCACAACAACATGAGGCTGAACTGAATGAGCTGAAATACTAGCAATCCCACATCGAAGACCGTGTATAGACCAATAGCTTATCTGTCTATAGTCATTGCAAACTCCTGAAGCCCAACATGGTGAGAACATAAACTGAACCCAAATGGTCAGCCAACTAATGTGGAGAGAACTCTCTACTACCAATGATCATTCTTCCCGTAAGCATAGCAATATTAGAAACTCTAGGCTGGCAGGAAATACATGTTATCTATATATGATAAACTAACTCATATCTGGGACACTCTCTGAACCAGTGTCTCATCTCGCCACAACTAAAACAAAATCCTAAAATACTCTAAGATACTGCCCCTCATAATTCAGAATGGTCGTCACTATCTGAAGACTCATACCATAAACTCTGCAAGGTATGATAGGAGCTTTACCCACTATGATCAACGTGACTAATATAAGAACCACTCATAGTATAAAATACCACCTGCGTAGAGCTGATACATTACAAGTGAAACTAACCTCTATCAGAAAGATCCTCACTCCTATATGAAATACCAATAGCAAAATACCAAGGGCATGGCCTCTTGTCGCCATCTACATAAGTCTCAATACGTGATCTCTCTAATCCTCTCACATAATCAACCACCTTGGAGAAGGAAGACCCAACTATTATTAAATGCTCTGATACCAAATAGAGTGTCAATGCTAGTCCTCTAATAACTCTATGAACCATGACCTGCTGACAAGAATATAACATATAAAAATGCCTGGACCACTCAAAAAATCCAATCTCATATTAACGCTATGCTAAAGCTCTAATATTATGTGTCAAAGTCTCACCTACAACTATTGTTCATCTCGCATTGCCCATTTCAAGACAGAATAGAGTCAAAGAATGTGTTTAATGTTCATAGCAATGCGTACATATGACAAGGAATCAAGAAACTAATATCCTAACAATGTCTTTGTATCCTCCCGAAGATAGGTTACGAACGTCTCTGCACCAATCCATAGGACTCTACAAACACTTAGCTCCTGTACTAATACACTAATGAAACCTAGGCTCTGATACTAATTTATCATGACCAATTTCTCAGTTCATGATGGCGCTTACTATAATCCACCAATAGGCAAGCCAAACCCATAGTCTGAAATAGCTAGTAACAGACTACCCGAAGAGATAAAGGAAAGAGCGTGGAAAAAATAAAATAAAAAATCAAATACATAATATAATCCCAAAACCTGATGGTCTCAATATAAAAGTTTCTACATAACAAGAATCCAAAGATAAGTACAAATGAATATAATAATAAAACTTATCTCTGAATACAACATAGAGACTAATCTAGAACATAAGAGAGAGATAAGTAATTCTCTAAACGTTAGGAGCTCACTCTAAGTCTCTAAATCATGGTTGCTTCACACGATGCACACATCAATATTGATAATGCGTACTATGATCTGCAGATTGTAGAAGTGTATTATGAGTATCAAACACGTGGTACTCAGTAGGAAACTATCGATTGATCTCTAAAAATAAAGTAGATATATACAACATATAAATAGAGTAGAAAACTACATCCAAATATCCAAAAACTATATAAGATAGCCAATGAGATAATAAGGATTAAATGTCCTATTCATGTCCAAGAGACTAACATATTAAGGCTAAGAAAATAGTAAGAACGCACTATCTTATTCCATCCATACTTAGGAATCTCAACACGATACTGTATATCACTAGACAATATGCAAGAAAGAGCGGAAAAAAAATACATATAAGTATACAAGGCCATAGAATGAGTATATAATCCAAGTAAATAAAGAAAAAGAGGGATACACGATAATATAATAGTTATATATAGCTAAGTATGAATATGTATAGAAGTATATAACAAAAGTTCACTCGAAGTTTAGCCTAGATCATCAGACTAGCTATTTAAGACCTCATAACTATAGCAGGAGCTAGTGTTAGAATACTCAGGGTTCTAATCCATATATCAAGTTATTAGATGGTCATGCATAATAATATAATTGAAATATAAAAGAGGTTATAATCATACCTCAAGTCTTGCTACTGAATTAATGACCAATCTATCATAAACTAGCAATAACAATGATCATAATAATATTAATAACAATGTGAGTAATTGCCTATTTTGAACAACTAAATACCTAAACGAGCCAATCATGTACCCCCATCACCCTAGGATAAGAAGTTTCAATCAACATGCAATGCACCACAAGTCATAGCCATCACCCATATCTATACAACCCTCTTATACGAGCTTATAAATATAGGAGTATACTAGTAATAGGCGATGCACATGCAGGAATTGTAATAGAATCGACGATAACATAGTTAATACAAGTATCATAATATATATCCAAACTCAAATTAGTAAGTATAACAATATTCGAACTTAAATCGATAAATATAATCAATAGCCAAACTTAAACCAATAAATATATCATCAAGACTGAGAATTGAACTGGTTATAAATATATAATCAATACCCTCAATATCATCAACATCATTAATGTCATCAATACACATATATATAATAGGTGCATGGACTCAAGCCAAGGATAAAGAGAGTGTAAATCCATAATTTCATTGCCCAAAGTAATCCTTAGGACTAAATCATTATAAAACCATGGAAAGGGTCAGAATTTCACATGACCAGAGTAAATAGTAGTATCCAAACCATAGACCAAAATTTTTCTCGGTCACATCTTTAAAACATCATTATTAACCTTTTTTCATATCAGTTATCTATTAAGATAGGTATTATTGTCATAAATAAGTCAATTTAAAAGGTCAAAAGTGGGCTTTACCCTTTATTAAGAAAAAATAGTGGTAAGATCATATTTTAGCTAGAATTACATCATTTACCAATATAATAATCATGAATGTATCGAAACTATTACTATCACCAGTATTCAAACAATGGAACCATAAGCATTAGTATATTAATAAACTACAATCACATCCTTTACAAGGATAAACACTTTTTGGATATCCAACAAATACCATAACACGTCCTTTGGCCCAATAATGTATCCAAAATAATTTTAATATCATAATCTGTAATGCCCCGAGTCTGTACCCTAGATGCTACACAGTGCTTACAACCCCGAAGGACCATAAGCTAACCCAAGACTGATATCTACTGCGAGAACTGAAACATGATACTATAATAAATTTAAAAAATAGGCTAAAATGCCATAAGGTTCAAAATATCTAAAATACTGATAAATTATATCATCTAAAATAACAATCTATAAAACTAAATACTGACTGAAAACTAGTCTAAAAAGCCTCTAACTGAAACTATCTAAAAGTGGAGTTGATGGGACAATCCCCCAAATAACTCCATCTACTAAAATACTGATTCTACTAAATTAATTAAATAAAAGAATATCCTTGAATGATGAGGATTCACTGCTAATCTACTACTGCTAGTTGAATCTGAGTCTATCTATGCACGGTCGGGAACCTGAGCATCCGAACCTATGATATGAGATATCAAAGTGCAAAGAAAGAGTTTGTGTCAGTACGTGGAATATACTGATATGCTAGATGAGGTAAGGCTGAATGCAAGGGTTCATATGCATGAACAATAACTGACTGTATGATATAGAGTAACTGAACATGAGAGTACATAGATAACTAATACTGTTGTAAAACTGAGTGTGCACTACTGCGAATATAAATAAATACTATAACTAAGCTTATCTGAAAGTCCTGAGATTTGATACTGAGTAACTGATATCTGAAGTTATTGATAACTGAGTTACTAATACTAATTGACTGTATCTGATAGTCCTAATTCTGTAGAACTGAATTGAGTTCTATTCTGAAGACTAAGACTAAGACTGTGGGAGGTAATCATCTAACTGGCATGCCCCAAATAAGATAACTGAGTTGAGGTCCAACCTATGACCCCAGTTGGAAGGGTGTCAGTACCGTGCCATGGGTAAAAACACTGAAGAGTTACCCTCATCTGGTAGGTACTTAAATGAGAAGGTGGAACCCTCATCTAGCAAGTTAAAACACCTTATCTACCCTTAACTGGTAGGTTTGATGTCTCAACCTATGTTGGCTACGTAGTTCTGGAATGCAAGGATCGCTTCTAAGAATCATACCCTCTACTGGCAAGTGAGCCCTTATCCTTGGGTTCACTCAGTGCTGAATCATACTCCCAACTAAAAGACACTGAATTGAGTATACTAAACTGGACTGGACTGAATACTGTGTTTACTAAGTTTCCTGAGTTCTGTAACCGATTGAGTTCTACTGAGTTCTATAATTGACTTAGAGTACTACTGATGTGACATGACTGAGATTTTGTAACTAACACTAGCTCTAGGTAAACAGCTAAATTTTCAGGAATTAAATACCCTCAGGACTCGATAGCACGAAAAATAAAGCATAATATACTCTTTAAAATCATAACAATGTATACTTGTCCATAGTTCACTCATAGAGGTATTTAATCAAATACTTGTAATGCATTTACTTATACATGAATGGGGAATAAATGCTATCAGGTTATAATGGCACTATTTCATTCACATACGCATTTTATCAAACACATGGGGAGCATGCTTAGGTTATACAATAATCAAAATATATAGTCATCATGGCTACATCAATCAACTTACAAATTGAAGAGTTTATCATGAAGATCATATAATTCAACAAATACAATGATTAATTTCATAAAAGCATGTAATTTAGCCATGGACTAAAATCCAACAATAACATGAACAAGAATTCAATTCAATTCAAGCGTGGAAGTTCATAAATTAACAATCTTGTATTTTGAAAATGGACTTCTGGACTCTATAGGTGAAAGAAACCCATATATGAACACCTAACATACCTTAATTTGTGAGTTTCTTGAAGTTCTTGGTGAATCTCTTGAGATTGCTCTTGTTTTCTTGAAGCTAGGATTTGTACTTTTGAGAGAGAATGCCTTCAATTTGGGGATAAATTGAGAGAGTAATGACTTAAAACATTTTTAGGGATATAATCCCGTATCTGGGCTTGCTACAATCATTAGAAAAGACTTTTTTAACCCTAGATGAAATATTTAATTTCCGTTGGCATTTTTTGAAAGGCACCTGGCACCATGAGGTGGTATCGTGTTGCCACTTTGGTTGGGACCTGGAAGTTTACCGCGACACAGTGGAATCGTGTTGGTTCATTAAAAATGGACAATTGAGAAAATAAGTTGTGGCGCGATGTGCCGGTATCACGGTACCTCATTGGAAACTAACAATTTCCATTTTAGCTTACTCCGCGATGCGCTACTAGCCTAAATTACGGTGTTTAATGACTGAAACTTAAAATAGCCATAACTTCTTGCCCGGTTATCAGATTTAGGCAAATTTTATATCATTGGAAAGCTAATTCAATTTCCTATGCAATGGCAGGCTCGAAACTGAAAAATATTAAGTGTTTCAAAAATTTTATATTGGACAACTCATGAACTGAGAGTTAAGTTAAACTTGAGAAATACAGGATATTACAATATCTCCTCCTTGGGAATATTCATCCTCAAATAAGACTGATTAAGCTGAGACACTGATAGACAGAGTTTACATATTGATCATACATATCTGATGCATGACTACATGACTGAACTACTGACAAACTGAGCTCTTACACTGAACATGCATATCTGATACATGGAATTTATGACTGAAGCTACTGACAATCTAGGTTTTCATACTGAACATGCATATCTGATACATGAGTACATGACTAAAATAATTCATGAATGCATGACTGAATATACACTATTAATAGATACCAAATTATAATTATAGATGAACATATAAATAAGTAAAGCTAAGGAAGACTCTTACCTAAAACTGGATCTGAGGTTGCAGAGAAGAGGTGAGGATACTTGGTCCGCATATCTGCTTCTACTTCCCAAGTAGCTCCCTCCATGGACTGATTCTACCAAAGGACTTTGACTAAGGGAACTTCTTTGTTCCTCAGTCTACGAATCTAATGATCGAGGATCTAGACTGGAACCTCTTTGAAAGAGAGATCATTCTTAATATTTACATCCTCTAAAAGAACTATGACTTCTAGGTCACCAATGCATTTTTTTAGCAAGGAGATGTGGAATACTAGATACACTGAGGCTAGATCTGAAGGCAGATCAAGCTCATAAGCTACCTTTCCGAAATGGCTGAGAATTCTATAAGGACCAACATATCAGGGACTGAACTTTCCCTTCTTGCCGAACCTCTTTACCCCCTTCATGGGAGAGATTTTTACAAATATCAAATCATAGATCTCAAATCAACCAATTGGAGTTCTGCATCTCCTACCATAGAGAGCTTCAAACTAAGCCATCTGAATGCTGGAATGATAGCTATTATTTTATGCGAGCTCGATCAAAGGCAAGTGGTCATCCGAAATACCCTTAAAATCGACAACGCATGCTCTTAGCATATCTTCTAGAGTTTGAATGGTCCTTTCTACTTGACCATCTGATTGAGGGTGGAAGGATGTGCTGAGATGAACTTAAGTACTAAAACCCTTTTAGAATTTTTTTGAGAAATAAGAGGTAAACTAGGTACCTCTATTTGAGATAATGGATATTGGAACTCCGTGTAACCTGACCAACTCTCTGATATAGAGTTTGGCGTAGTCCTTGGCTGAATAGGAAGTATGAACTGGCAAGAAATAAGCTGATTTGGTCATTCTAGCTATGATAACCCAAATAGAATCATGATGATGACGAGTACGAGGCAACCCCATCACAAAGTCCATGTTTTACTTCTTCTATTTTCATGTGGGAATACTGAACTCTTGCATAGACCTATTAGGTTTCTAGTGCTTAATCTTACCTTGCTGGCATGTAGAGAACTAAGCTACAAACTCTACAATATCTCTCTTCATCCCACTCCACCAATAGTTCTCCCATAAATTGTGGTACATCTTAATGGCCCCTGGATGAATAGAGTAATAAACGAACCCACACGCTACCTTCTGCTGAATCGACTAAGTGGACACCTAGTCAGGCAAGCTGATGAACTTCCTGAACTAACTTCTTTTTACTGACCTCAATATGAGCAACACTACCATAGACAGTCTACTGAGAGCATCAACCATTACATTGGCTTTGCCCGGATGATAAAGAACACTCAAGTCATAATCTTTTAATAATTCTAACCACCTTCTCTGATGCAAATTTAAATCTTTCTGAGAAAAGACATACTGTAAACTCTTGTGATCTGTGAACACATCTACATGCACTCCATACAAATAGTGCCTCCAAATATTTAAGGCAAACACTACAGTTGCTAACTCAAGATCATGAGTTGGATAATTCTTCTCATAGGGCTTGAGCTATCTAGAGGCATAGGCTATGACCTTGCCTCTCTATATGAGGACACAACCCAAAACTACTCTGGATTCATCACAATACACAAAAAACCCATTTGAACCATCTGGTAGAGTCAAAACTGGGGCTGAGGTGAGTCGAGTCTTTAACTCCTAAAAACTCTTCTCGCAAGAATCTGTCCACTGAAATTGGACTTTCTTCTGATTCAATCTGTACATGAGGGATGATAGATGAAAACCCTACAACAAATTGATGGTAATATCCAGCTAAACTAAGAAACTTCTGATATCCGATGGAAAAATGGGTCTAGGCTAGTTTCTCACCGCTTCAGCCTTTTGAGGATCAACTCTAATGCCATCATCGAAAATAATATGACCAAGAAATGCTACTGACCTTAACCAAAATTTGTACTTACTGAATTTAGTGAATAACTGATGAGTTCTGAGTGTCTAAATTACTATTCTGAGGTGATCTACGTGATTATTCTCGCTATGGAAATAGACAAGAATGACATCGATGAAGACTATAACAAACATGTCCAAGTACTATTTGAACACGCGATTAATTAAGTTCATGAAAGCTGTTGGGGCATTAGTAAGATCAAAGGACATGACTAGAAACTCGAAGTGACCATACTGGGTTCTGAAATCTATTTTCAGAATGTCACATTCCCTGACTCTGAGCTAATGATAGCCTGATCTGAGGTCTATCTTAGAAAAGTAACTAATGCCCTAAAGTTGGTCAAACAAGTCATCGATTCTGGAAAGTAAATATTTATTATTGACTGTGACTTTGTTCAACTGGTGGTAGTCAATACATATTCTAAGAGAACCATTTTTCTTACGCAAGAATAAAACTGGTACGCCCCATGGAGAAATGTTGGGCCTGATGAATCCCTTATCTAGAAGATCCTTTAACTGTTCTTTTAACTCTTTGAGTTCTACTGGTGCCATTTTGTATGGCAGAATAGATATGGGATGAGTATCTAGAAAAAGGTCCATTCTGAAGTTAATTTCCCTTTGGAGAGAAATTTTGGGAAGATCTTCAGAAAACACATCTGAGAATTCATTTACTACTGGAACTGACTCAAGATTTGGAGTTTTTGAGTTGGAGTATTTGACTCTCACAAGATGGTAGACACATCCCTTGGATATTATTTTTTCTCGCTCTAAGGTATGAAATCAACTGACCCTTAAGCGTTGTGGTACTACCCCTCCATTCAAGGACTGGTTTATTTGTAAAATAAAAATGAACAATTCTATTTCTACAATCAACTAAGTCATACCATGAATGTAGCTAATATATGCCGAGAATGACATCAAAATTTTCCATCTCTAGCTCTACAAGGTCTACTAAAGTAACTTTTTGCGTTATCATAACCTGACAGTTCTTGTATACCCATTGGGCTATGATAGATTTACCCACTGGAGTAGAAACTGAGAAATGCTCTGCTGGGATTCCTAGACTGACTCCAAAGTTAATGGCTATATAAGGAGTTACAAAAGATAAAAACGCTCCTGGATCTACCAAGGCATAAACATGTAAATGGAAGATCTGTAACGTACCAGTGACCACATCAGGAGAATTTTCCTGATCTTGTCTGGACTAAAGTGCATAAATCCTGTTTGGGCATTGCCCACTGGTGGCACTGGAAATGACACCCTGCTGATTCAGGCGACCTGACTGAGTCGAATAACAAGTATGCTGACCCTAATAACCTGACCGAGGATAATCTCTGACTCTCTGTCTTAACTTTCCACACCCAAAACAAACATCACTGCCAGCTCTGCAGACACCCTTATGGTTTCTGCCACTTGTCTAATAAAGAGGATTTGTTCGATCACTACTGACACTACCCTGAGATTTAGAGCCTGGCGCCCTATCGCTGCTACTATTTCTAAACTTAGGTACTAGAGCACTGGCTGAGGACGGAGCTGGAAATGAAGATTTTGGATAAAACTATGAATGGTTACCACCCTCTAACTTAGGTTGATTGAAATTGAAGCTACCTATTCTAGCTCTCTTATTCTGCCTCTCTCTCTCTCTCTAATCTTATCATTTTCTATCTACTGAGAATAGACCATGAGCCTGGATATGTCTACCTTCTTAATCAACATCATTGTTCTAATCTCCTTAACAATACTATCTGACACCCCAGATACAAACTTGCTCATTCTGGACCTACTATATGGGGAGCATACCTAGCTAACTGAGTAAATTTAAGGGAATACTCTTTCACACTCATACCGCCCTGCCTGAGATTGATGAACTCTAACACCTTATCTTGTCTCAGCTCTAAGGGAAAAAATCTCTCTAGAAAAGCAGTAGCAAACTCTTCCCACTATGTGGGATCTGCATCTATACCCCTATCTACTTTCCATTGCTTAAACCATGTATGAGCTAAATCTTATAGCTAATAGGAGGCTAACTCAACACTCTCACTAGAAGTCACTCCCATAATATCTGTGACTTTCTGAACCTGATCGAGGAACTCCTATGGATCCTTTTCTGGCTTAGATCCTGAGAATAGGGGAGGATTCATTTGGGTGAAGTCCCAAATCCTAGCTGTAGAAGTATTGGCCACTAGATTAGTCAGAACAACAGTTGGCCGTTCATTCTAAGCTACTACGGAGTTGGCTAGAGTAGTGAATACAACTCTGAATTCATGCTCGTCTAGGGAATCTGCCTGAACGGGCTGAGGTGCTGACTGATTTTCGGTTCTCCTTTCATTAGTATTTTTAGGAGGCATATTCTGTAAACAAAAAGAAGGAAATAGATTAGACTGAGAGTTTAACTTGAGCTCATGGTCACTCGCACAATATGAATACTGAAAGAAAGAAAACGGTTTCCTAAAATATCTCATAGCCTCCGGTCCATAAGTATGGCGTGCTACACACCCATGCACAAGACTCTACTAGATATGGCTTTCAGACTTCCAAGGACACTGTTGAACCTTAGTCTCTGATACCAAGATTGTAATGGCCCGAGTTTGTACCCCAGATGCTATACGATGCTTATGACCCCAAAGGACCACAAGCTAACCCATGACTGATATCTATTGTAAGCACTGAAATATGATACTACAATAAATACAAAAAATAGGTTGAAATGCCATAAGGTCCAAAACATCTGAAATACTGATAAATTATATCCTCTGAAATAATAATTTGTAAAACTAAATACTGACTGAAAACTAGTTTGAAAAGCCTCTAACTGAAACTATCTGAAAGTAGAGTTAATGGGACAATCCCCCAACTAACTCTATTTACTAAAATATTGATTCTACTGAAATAATAAAATAAAAGAATATCCTCGAATGATAAGGACTCACAACTAATCTACTGCTGCTGGCTAAATCTGAGTCAATCTATGCGCGATCGGGAACCTGAGCATCCGAACCTATGATATGAGATATCATAGCGTAAAGAAAGGGTATGTATCAGTATGTGAAATATACTGGTATGCTAGATGAGGTAAGGATGAATGTAAGGGTTCATATGCATGAACAATAACTAACTATATGATATAGTGTAACTGAACATGAAAGTACATGGATAACTGATACTGCTGTAAAACTAAGTATGCACTACTGTGCATATAAATAAATATTGTGACTAAGCTTATCTGAAGCTAAGTACTGAGTTCTGATACTGAGTAACTAATATCTGAAGTTACTGATAACTAAGTTACTGATACTAATTAACTGTATCTGACAGTCCTGGTTCTATAGAACTGAACTGAGTTCTAATTTGAAGACTGAGACTAAGACTGTGGGAGGTAATCATCTAACCGACATGCCCTAAATAAGATAACTGAGTTGGGGTCCAACCTGTGACCCTACTTGCAAGGGTGTCAGTACTGTGCCATGGGTAAAGACACTGAAGAGTTACCCTCATCTGGCAGGTACTCTAAAGAGAATGCTGGAACCCTTATCTGGCAGGTTAAAACACCTTATCTACCCTCATCTGGCAGGTTTGATGTCTCAACCTATGCTGGCTACATAGTTCTGGAACGCAATGATTTCTTCTAAGGATCACACCCTCTACTGGCAGGTGAGCCCCCATCCTTAGGTTCACTCAGTGCTAAATCTTACTCCCAACTGAAAGACACTGAATTGAGTATACTGAACTGGACTGGACTGAATACTGTGTTTACTGAGTTTTCCTGAGTTCTGTAACTGACTGAGTTCTGCTGAGTTTTGTAACTGACTGAGAGTACTACTGATCGTGACATGACTGAGATTCTGTAACTGACACTGGCTCTAGGTAAACAGTTAAATTGTTGGGAATTAAATACCCCCAAGACTCAATAGCATAAAAATAAAGCATAATATACTCTTTAAAATCATAACAATGTATACTTGTCCATAGTTCACTCATAGAGGCATTTAATCAAACACTTGTAATGCATCTACTTATATATGAATGGGGAATACATACTATCAGGTTATAATGGCACTATTTCATTCACATACGCATTTTATCAAACACATGGGGAGCATGCTTAGGTTATACAATAATCAAAACATATAGTCATCATGGCTACATCAATCAACTTTCAAATTAAAGGGTTTATCATGAAGATCATTTAATTCAACATATACAATGATTAATTTCATAAAAGCATATATTTTAATCATGGCCTAAAACCCAACAATAACATGAACATGAATTCAATTCAATTCAAGCATAAAAGTTCATAATTCAACAATCTTGTATTTTGAAAATGGATTCGTGGACTCTATGGGTGAAAGGAACCCATAGATGAACACCTAACATACCTTAATTTGTGAGTTTCTTGAAATTCTTGGTGAATCTCTTTAGATTGCTCTTGTTTTCTTGAAGCTAGGGTTTGTAGTTTTGAGAGAGAATTCTTTCAATTTGGGGATAAATTGAGTGAGTAATGACTTAAAACATTTTTAGGGATTAAATCCCGTATCTGGGCATGCTACAATCATGGAAAAAGACTGTTTTAACCCTCGACAAAATATTTAATTTCTATCGACATTTTTTAAAATAGGCACCTAGCGCAATGCGGTGCTATCGCGTCGTTCTCTAGAAATTGCCAACTGGGAAAATACATAGTGGCGCAACGTGTTGGTATCATGTTGCCACTTTTGTTGGGACTTGAAAGTTTACCGCGACATAGTGGAATCGCGTTGGTTCACTGGAAATGGACAATTGTGAAAATAAGTTGTGGCACAATAAACCGATATTGCGATACCTCACTGGAAACTAACAATTGCCATTTTGCCTTACTCCGCGATGTGCTACTGGCTTGAATTATGGTGTTTAACGACTGAAACTTAAAATAGTCATAACTTCTTACCCGGTTATCAGATTTAGGTGAATTTTATATCGTTAGAAAGCTAATTCAATTTTCTACGCAATGGAAGGCTCTAAACTGTAAAATACTGAGCGTTTCAAAAATTTTATATTGGACAACTCATGAGTAGAGAGTTAAGTTAAACTTGAGAAATACGGGGTATTACATAATCCCATCCTTAGACCCACATACTTATCCACAACTCACATCAATAATCATGTTTATAAGCCGTAGCATGTCTATAATCATATCACTTATAGGAGGTATCTCACATCTTTGAGGCATAATATCAATAACGCCTAATTCATAACCATGAGGCATGTCACGTCTATAAGGCATCTCATAGCTATAGGCCTTGTATCATAATTCAGGAAAAACTATCACTATTTATCAATTCACCAAGTAAGTCTCATAAATAAGGCTCATAAGTCTCAACTAAGGATAACATTCGTCAATAAAAACAAGGGCTAACACAAGTCTTGGCCTATGGTGGGCCGAAAGAGAACACTTCTAAACCTCAATTTCTATTTAGGAAAATTATACCACAAACTAGGATAAGGTATGTAGTTCAACTTCTAGATGTCAAGTAAACCATAATCGATCCTAAGATTGGAACTTCATCTAGAAACGTGGTCATTTAAGTCTACTCCACCCAAATTAAGGATTCAAGATCACCACAATATCCCAAATAGGATAAAATATACCAACCAAGATTTTAATTCTTAAACCACATCCCAAACCTATCATTATATCATACTCATTCTACAAAATAGTTCCACCTAGGGAGAAGGCAATTGGATTCTAAAGGTGTAATAAGCATTTCACCTTGCGGATCAAAAACCCTTATCTAATACCCAAACTTCAATAATTAATATTTAGTCATACTACCCACAATTGAACTTAAGATTCATATGTACACGCAATATATAACATTCATCATCTTACAGAGAAGAGTAGAAAGAAACCTAGCTCAAAATCGACCGTAAATCCTTACATCATTCACCAAACATCCATCTTCACTTCACAATCCCAAAATTCGACCATGCTATCAAAATCATAATCCACTCATCAATACAAGAATAACGATACTCATATTACACCATTGTGCTTTGGGTCTAAAAACGACACCAAAAACCCCAAGTGGGTCTCACTTATGAAAATCATATTTTCGAGGTCAAAGCAATATTCATACATGAACAACGAGTCATAACCCTCAATAAATGGGTGAAACCAAGATAATTTGGGGCTAAAATCAAGCCCTCAAGCTATTTGGGGTTTTGGATAAAAAACCAAAAAATTCATCAAGAAAGTGATGAAATCTAACCTCAATTTGGATGACAATCATGATAATAGATGTTAAACAAGATCCTAAGTCACACCCAAGCCTTAATTTAAAGATATCACCCTTTTAGGGTTCTTGGCTCTCAGAGTGAGTGAAAAATAGCCAAAACGCGGCCTAAGAGGCCTTTTATACCTATACCAGGAGATCAGATATGGCTATCACAGTCCATGGATTGCAATCACAATTGGGCAATTGCCATGGCCTTCTTACAATCATAATTGGGTGATCATAATGGCTTTTGTGCGATCGCACAAGCATCAGCACCAAAAAACTTAGAAATTTTCCAAGTTTCCAACAATGCCTCGGGAATCATTCAGAACTTGATATATGCAAATGAACTACGTAAACACACTAATTTAGATGTATTGGATGCATTGGAAATTTGAATTTTCCATCCGAGGATTTTACGACCAAATATGGGTCTCATACCTAAATTTTCAATTTTCTATCTTTCCGACCAATAGGCCAAAATAAGCTCGAGTGTATTAGGACCCAAACCAAAGGTCTATCTAGAATAAAATCGATATTTTTGAGCTATTTTTTTACTGATGTTTTTTCTCGATGGACATTTGGAACCAGCAAAGACTTTTAAACATGGAATTGGCTAAAAAAATTAAATGAACTACCCGATACCAAACCGTCAGTCCTAATAAGTCATAAATGACTTGGGAAAGCTATGGAAGATCTCTAATAGAAAAAATTAGCAGAAATACAAAAAATGACCTAGAGGGTCATTACAGATGAGTAAGTCACTTTTAATGTTTGTCATCTATGCGAAAACCAAAGAATATGAGAGTGGTATTTGTGATTGAGACCATTGATGATGATAAGTGATTGTTCCCATTGAAGAGACACTTGGGGTAGAGGCATTAGCAGTAGTTATTACGAATTTTCATATCGATGGTATCGATGAGTACAACGAGATGGTGAGGGCATTATATGGTAGAGGTTCTTATATTCAAGCTCAAAAGAAGTTTGATCTTAATTTGAAGAGTAGAACCACTTCTCCAGCTCGACCATCCATTGAGGATCCACTGATTATGGAATTAAAGGTGACCTTCCACCTCACTTGTGCTATGCATTTTTGGGGGGTCGACAATACCTTATCGATCATTATTGCGACTGATTTAGTAGAGTCACAGGTTGAGTCATTCTTTTCCCTGTTTAGAGGTTCAAGAGAGCCATAGTTTGGACTATTGAAGACATTATGAGGATTCAACCTGGTATTTGCACTCATAAGATACAACTTGAATCTGCGTGTATACCTAGTATCGAGCACCAGGTAGGCTAAATCCTCCTATGCAAGAGGTTGTGAAGAAAGAAATTATCAAGTAATTAGATGTTAAAGTGGTTTACCCTATTGAGGATAGCAAGTACGTTAGCCCGGTTCAATGTGTTCCTAAGAAGGCACTACTGGAAATTACCCCTATGGTGACGATTTTAAAACCATTAAATTAGACAACAAAATCGTTGTCATAACTCAACCACAATGGTTCAACAAGCATCTTATATGTGGGTGTTGCGATAAGTCAATGGAAACTATTTATGTGATGGTTGGCTAAAACCGCCGCCATCAGTGAAGCTATAGTAACGGTTATTTTTTTACTTATTAGGATGCCTCTTTTTATTTATTACAATGGTTACTTACCATTGTAATAGATTCTATTGAAACGACATTAAATTTTCTAAGGTTTTTTCTATCCATGCTAATTTTTCTTTTAGGTCTTCCATTATTTTTCTAATTCGGTTTCTATAACTGATTTCATTATTTAGATTTTCTTGATTTTCTCTAGTTTGTCTAATATATTCTAACATGTTTTTAGTCTGAATAATATTCTTCTGGGTAAATTTCTTCGTATAACTGTTCTAGATAATTTGTAGTTTCAATTTCATAGTTTATTACTTCTTCTAATATTATTTTCTTAATATCCATAATTTCTATATTTTTAAGTATATATAATATTAAAACTTTAAGATAATCTAAATGATCTATTTTTTAAAATTGGTTTTATAATATTTTGTAGTTGTTTGTTCTAGTCTTAGTGGTTTTTGCATATTTCTATTAAGAAATTTTATATCTTTGTTTTCCATGTATTTATCTATATTTATTTTTACCTGTTTTTCTAGTAACTGCATATTTTTTATATCTTTTTCTAAAAATTCTATGTAACTTATCATCGTAAATATTTGTAAGAGTAGTTAGGTAGACATGGTATATAGCTTATTCTAGTCATGTAATATTCACCAAAAGCTTTTTCTAATATTATTTTTCTTATATCTGCTATTTTTATATTTCTAAGTGCATACAAAATAAGTATCTTGAATTTATCTACCATCACATCAGATATATTATCATTCATTTTTCATAAATTTGCTTTTTTCAAAATATTCCCTTCAACCATGTACATAAAATATAGTCATCTTAGCTTACTATATACTAGATTATTCTTAAATAATATGTTCTTCCGTCACTATTAACATGGTAATCCGGATACTTTTTCCCTTAAACAGCGCCTCTACTCTGGTTACTCCCCACCACGGCTTCTTGCCTCAATGGTTTCACCTTTAGGATGGCATAGTCCTTAGGGATATTTCTCCGTTTCCTCTTTGTTAATAAACTTCTTAACATATTATTCTTCGAATAATTCTACTATAAAGTAACTAATATGAATTTATTTTATCATATCATGATTGTTGGGAATTATGAAATTAGCTATTCATAATTATAAATAGATATACCTGTTCCGGTAGCTTTGATGTTTCTGAGTTTTGTTGTTCCATAGCTTTTTCCATTGGAGTATGTTTATCTAATTAACTGAGTAATATTTTTTTTTTTGTGGAATGGAGAGAGAGATTTGCTTCAACGCATGAAGGTTTGCCTTTGTAAAGCCTTCTGCCTTTGTATTTATAGAACGAAAAGGTAATCAAAAACTTTACACGTTTTCTAATAAACTTAAACCTAAAAAGTCTAGACTAACCTAAAAAGTCTACATAAATGGCCCATGGCCTTATCCTACTTTAATGCCATAAATGTAAGTAAGAAAAGTAAAAAAAGTAGTTAATGATTTACATTATTTGTATCGTAAGAAATAAGTCAAAATATCTTCTGTCGTATCTGCTCCATTATTGCTCTTTTTCTGCTCCATTATTGCGTCATATCTGCTCCATTATTGCTTTTTATCTTATCTTTCCAGCTGGCATTTTATCTTCTTTATTCTAGATGTACCTCTGGAATAATATTATCTTCTCCATTGCACCTCGAACATTGGTGGTCTGGATATTTATGTCCGATTATCTTACAGTATCTGGTTAGCAGTCCGTCTGAAATAAATCCCTTTTTTATTGCTCTCGCGGTAGATTGTTTTTCTGGGTTAAGTAGCGTCATTATCCATTGTCTTACGTCTTCCATATCTGCTTGTCTTAGTTCTTTCGAATTTGAATATATCATTTGGTGATCTCTTGAATAGTAGCTCCATATTGGATTTCCGTTAGCATAGTTATTTGCTAGTTCTTGTATGATCGTAGCTAGTCCGATAAGTCTTTTATTTGCATAAAAATCTGGTATCTCGATTCTAGGTATCTCCGGTTGTTGCGATATATCTTCTGGTATAATCATATCTCTTGTCAGTCCTATCTTTACAACTTGTATTACTGGTTTTATCTCATCATATAATATCTCTGCTGGTGCAGTATAGCATTTTATATAAAATAAATTTCCTTTTGTTATTCTTTTATAGGTAGTGAATATCTTATATAATTCTTCCATGGCTGTTAGCTCTTCTCCGTCTTGGGTGTATATGGTATTTAGTAGTCCATAGTCAAAACAAGTTTTAACTAGGTTTGGGTTAGTTTTGGGTAGTGCTATCAGTTTATTGTATCCTTGTAATTTTTGGGTTATATAATTGGTATTTGGTTCTTTGATATTTGTAGCTCTGGGGTTATGGTTTAGAAAGGTTTGGACTCTATATATATTTTCTATATATTTTTGGGCTGTGTAGTTGTATATTTTCTTGTCTTGGTTTAGGCTGTCTCGGTATGTGTTAACTTGTGGGGGTATGAATAAATGGTCTTTTTGTGTTTTTGGGGTAAATGGTTTTTCAAATATTTTGTTCATATTTACATTCTGGTATCTTGGTTTATTAACTCCTTTGCTTGTACCTGCAGAAGTAGATTGATAAATGTTATGGGTTTTATGGAGTATCCCAACGTCTCCTTCTAGCTCTGGATGTTTAATGTCTTCCGATCGACATAGCTCTGCACTCTGCTGAGTTAGCTGATTTGTAGCTATAGACTTCAGTTTATCTTCATTAGTCTTTAGCTTTTCTATCTCATTACCCATACTGTCCACTTTCATAGAAAGCGTAGTTAGGGTGTTAAGTATTTTTTCTAGAGTATCTTCCTCTACTATATCAGTCTGTGTAGCTTTGTCTTGATATGTAATCTGCAATAACATTTTTGTTAGTACTAATCACTTCAATTGTAAATGTGAAATTTAATATATTTAAAACTAGTCTTCGAATCTCTTTTGTTGTAACTGAATTTTGTATTTTCTTTGTTAGCCACCAACGTACCTGTGTATTATCTGTTCTTACAATAAATTTGTTATATACAATATATGGCTCAAATGCTAATAAACATTTATATAATGAACATAATTCTTTCCTATTTATTTCCCATTTTATTTCTGTCTCGTTGAACGTACCTGAGTAGTATCTACAATGGTGTTCTATTTTTTCTGTTTCATATCGATATTTAAGTACTCCTCCGTAACTATATTCACTTGCATCTGCTTCTACTATATATATGAATTTTCTATTTTCATCTGGAAATTGTAATTTTGGTAATTCCTTACAAAGTAATTTTATTTTTTGAACTTGTTTTTTATCTTTTTCATCATAATTATATTCTATATCCTTTTTTAATTTTTTCTGCAGTGGTTTTAAAGTTTCTGCTAATTTTGGAATATATTCTTTTACTTGATTTACTAATCCTAAAAATGATTGTAATTTCTTTTTTGTATCTAATTCTTCTTTCGAATTTATTATTTTTTGTACGATATGTTGTTGCATTTTTACTCCACTTTTATCTATTTGTATTCCTAAAAATTCTATCTGGTTTTTCATAATTTCAGCTTTCTTTTTGCTTAGACTTATTCCTGATTTTTCTATTATATCTGTGAACTGTTCTAGTAATTTTAAATGTTCTTCTTTAGTTTTTGTATATAATAATATATCATCTATATATACTATGCAATTAGATAATTGTTTAAAATAACTATCCATAAAATGTTGATATCTACCTGGTGCATTTTTATATCCAAATGGTAACACATTCCATTCATAAAATCCTTGTGGTACCGTAAATGCGGTTAATTCTTTAGATTCTTCTTCTAGCTTTAGGTGGTAAAATCCTGATTTACAATCAAATTTGCTAAAATAATTATATCCTTGGATTTGTCTTATTTTTAATATCTTATTTGGTATCGGATAATTATATGTTATAGTTTTTGCATTTAAATTTCTATAGTCAATAACCATCCTACTTTTTCCTCTTTTTTGTTCACTATGTTTATTTACTATAAATGCTGGACTATTATGTTTACTGTTGCTTTTTTGTATATATTGTTTTTCTAATAATTCATCTATGTGCATTTTAAATTCTTTTAAATCATCAAAATTATATGTTAATGGTTTTTGTGTTATTATGCTATTCTTATCTATTAATTCTATTTTTATAGTAGTTTTGTGTTTTTCCCATCCTTTTAATGGATCTTCGCTATATAATTGTTCTAATTTTTTCTGAATTATTTCTATTTTATTTATTGAGAATATAGTTATTTCTGTTTTATTTATCGAAAATACTACTAGTTCTACTGTATCTTCAGTATTATTTATATTTTCTAACTTTTGTGTAATTTTTTCACTTCCTTTTATCCAATCAGTTTTCTTTCTTATTTTATTATTAACTCTTTTTGCTCTTACTTTTTGTTTGCATGGTGTTGTAAACCACCAGTCTGTTTTGGTTATTATATGTGGGTATAATTTATCTAAAAATGGCATTCCTAGAAGTATATCTTTTGATGTTAATTCATAATTATAAATTTCTTCTATTGTTAATATTTTATCCCATACTTGTATTTTTACATTTCTAGCTTTATGAGTAATTAGGCTTCCTTCATTATTAAATCCTTTAACTATTATTGGTGTTTTTAGTTTATCCCATTTGCTTTCTGGTAAGCAATTATATCTACATAAATTAGCTTCTGCTCCTGTATCTATCATAGGCGTATAATATCTACTGTAATATCCTTCTACTACTATCTTCATTAATACATGTATCTTCATTTCATGTTAAGGCTCTTTTTAAGAATAACTTTTCTTTGTTATATGTTAAGGTTAATTGTGTATGTTCTATATTATATGGTTTTACTTGTTCTAATCATTTTATTCCTAATATTATATCTGCTTTCTGCATTTCTTCTTTTACTTCAAATTCTATTTGTATTTTTCTAACTCCTAATATTATTTCTTTTTCTGCTATATTTTTATTATTTATTAAACTTCTTGGTAAGTCTGGGCATATATTATTGTCGGTTTTTATTTCTTCATTGTTTACTAGATATTTTGCTATATGATTTTCTTCTTGTCCTGTATTCAAAAGTATTAAATATTCTTTTTCATTTATTTTTCCCGTTATGTAATATTGGTTTAAATTATTTATTGAATTTGTTTCATAACTTGTTCTTTTTGATGAGCTTGATGATTCTGGCTTTTCGTTAGCTATTCTTTTCGTTGTACTAATTCTATCATTTACTATTTCTAAATTTTCTTCTGTATCTATGTCTCTATAGGTATAATCATTATAATCTATTGTTTTTACTATTTGTTCGAATGGGCTTTCTATTTGTATTTTGTTAATCTTATTTTTTCCTGTTATTTTATGTTTTGTTGTTAATACATATAGATTTTTACATCTTGCTGTAAATATTTTACTTCCTGGGGTTAATTCTATTCCTGATATTTTCCAATATAATACTAATGATTTATCTATATTCCTATCTGTTACTGCTACTGAATAATTCGCACTTATTATAAATTTAAATTTTTGGTATATTAGATTTCCTTTTACGGCAGTTATTATGCTTTTTTCTATAGGTTTTATAATTCTATCGTCTGCTAAATATAATTCTATTGGTGTATCTATTCCTTCTCTAAAACATGCTTTTATTAATATCTCTGTACCTCCAAGGTGTACATATTTTATTGGATCTCCTTTACTTTTTATATCATTTATTTCTTTATTAATTATTCTTTTTGTTACCAGTGGTATACTAGCTTTTCCTTTTGCATATCTGCAGTCTATTACATGTTCTTTTTGACATACTACATAATATTCATCCTTTTTCCTAGTAAAAATATTTTTTATTGTTGGTATTTTAAATATTTTTTCTACACTTAAATCTAATTCTTTTCCTTTTATTTCATCAAATATATTACTGTCAAATATTATCTTTTGTTCTGTTCCTTCATCATTTAAATATTCTTCCTTTGTTATTATTTTTATATCTTCTTCAGTCATTTGATTCATCTATTTCGCTATCTATTTCATTATCTGTTTCGTTTTCTGAAATTTCATATATACTATCTTCACTTTCTAATTCATAATCTATATAATCTATCTGCATGTATTCGGTATTTTCTATTTTTATTTCTGATATTTGTTTATTTTTTGGATTTTTAGATAATTTACAATCTCTAGCTAAATGTCCTAACTTTCCACAATTATAACAAGTACATTCTTTTATAGATTTCTTTTTTCTATATGGTCTTTTATGTTTATAATTTTTGACATAATATCTTTTTCTTGGTTTCTTATATTTATATTTTGATTTTTTATATTTCTTGTATTTTTTATGTCTTTTTCTTTTCTTATAATATCTTTCTTCGCATCCAAATTGGGGTGCTATTTTATTTTTGCAACAAGCTAAATTTCTTATTAATGTTTTTTCCATTTTTAATTCTTCTCTATATTTTTCACATAAGTTTCTATACCATTGTTGTAAATATTTTATTCTTGCTCCTAACGTATCTACTATTTTTGCTTCTTCCCAACTTTTTATTATTTTCGAACTAAATGACTCGGGTAATTTATTAAAATATAACTTTCTTATTTCTTTACTTTCTTCTATACTATATGCTCCTTTGTAATAATATTCTTTAAATGCGCAAGTATATTCATCTATATAGCACATATTACATATTGCTAATTTTAACATTAAATTTCTATTTGTATCTTTTTCTTCATTTTGTTCTTCTTCGATTGTTGTCGTACTACCAAATTCATCTTTTATAGCTGTTTCATATTTTTTTAATAATTCTATAGGTGTTAGTTTAGTTGTTGTCGATGATGTTCCTTCTATAGGTTTATTAGTTCTTAATACTTTTTTACTATTTTCGGTTAGATTTGCAAACCATAGTTTTACTGATCCTATTAGTGTTTTTTCTATATATTCCGGTGCATCTGTTATATTTATATTATTATCTAATAATTGTTTTGTCATATATCCTATCCATAATTGTATTGTCTTTTCTGTATCTATTACACAGTCTAGATCTAAAAAGTTATAATTTTTATTCACTATTTGTTTTGGTATCCATTTATCATATTCATTATATTTTTTAAACTTATTCTTATAATATATGGGTTTTCTTATTTCTGTTGTTTTAGGTATTATATTTCCATTTTCTTTTTTATCAAGAGTATTTATTTCTGTTTGGGTACTTTCTAAGTTTTCCTCATAAATTTTTTGTTCTTCATTGATTTCTAAATTTTTTGTATTTGTTAATATTTCCGTGTATGTTTCGCTATCTTCGGACTCATAATTATCTGTCTCTTCAATATCTATATTATTTATTTCTAATTCTTCATTTTTTATTTCTAATTTTTCCATAATTGCTAGAAGCTAATAACAAGATCAACTTGTTTAAATATTTTATAGAGTTCTAATCTCTCCCTTATATGGATTGTGAGATTTATAATACTCTAACCCTTATAACAAACTTTTTTGATATTACCATTTTTTTTATAACTAGTTACTGTTGCATTTATAATCTAGTGTATGCCAATTACTTGATTATTAGTGGCAGCTTAGTACTCTAGTTTTTTCTTTTCCTTGTTGAAAATTTAATGTCGATAGAATAGAGTAATTATTAACTAATGCAACTATGAAAGAAAGAAAAATTTGGGATGAAGCTCTGCAGATCCATTAGAAGATGAAGCTCAGATTGTTCTTCGTCAGATCTTGTGTCAGCTGAGAATGGAAAAGAAAAATGGAAAGATTTTGGTGAAAGACAAAAAGGCCCCTACAATTAAGTTGATGGCAGGAAATAATAAGGCCAACATCAAGGACATACCAAGTGTAATCGCAAAGTGGGGTCTGGGAGGGTTATGTGTATGTAAACCTTACCCCTACCATAGGTGTAACAACAATAAGAAATAATGCTAAGAAGTGGGAAAAAGCTATGACAAACACCACTATGATGCTCAGTGTAGTAGCATCTACCTTTCACCCTTCAGGTTTAAGAATAACAACAAAAAAGTAATTCAAACAAATTATTAATTTACACAAGGAGCATATGAGTTATGTGAGCCTACATTAAATTATATGCACTATCTTAGAATGGAGTTATGAGCTAATGCACTATCTTAGAATGGAGTTATGAGCTATGTACTTCTTTTTACAAGACGTTGACTATGTACTAAAAAGTAAATATACCAGGTTGAAGGGAAAATTAAAATTCAGCAGACAAGCATATACACAGAGTCTATAGAATGTGAGAACGATTTTAAATTCATTATGATGAATTCCTACTCAAGTCAAGAGCAAGCCTTGTGAGCCACTATGGCCACGGACCTTTAGATGGGAATCAAGGTCATCATGCTGAAAACTAGTATCAAAATTGCTCCAGTAAGGTCATTATTTTCAAAACCAAACCTAATGTCCTACCAGACTTGTTAGACCCATAAACAGCTAACTTGAAAACCAAGACTGATGAAAGTAATTTGACTATACTAAAAGGCCAATTTTGGTCCCTCTAAAAGAAAGGAAGAACTCTGGTCAATCAGAAGAAAGTGACATTCAATCACACTTATATTGACATAGGTGATATTCTTATGGTACATATCATAAAAACACGAGGTTGAGCATATAATAAATGTATAATAGACATTAACCCAACAAAACATTCACAATATGCCAAATCAAGAAATTTCTTACATTTGAATGTTACATGGTGGAGTGATAACTTATTCTTTTTATTTAGAATAGCATATATCAAGTTTATACCAAGAGAGATAATTAGTTGGTCAGCCAATTTACCTTTCCTGGAGATATAAGTCCCTTTTCCTCAGCATCAGATATCATACTAAACCCTATCCTAAAATACAAAAGAAATATTAATGAATCAAATAACTATTTCTCAATCTACAATAAAGATTTTCAATTATAGAGATGTACCCCAAGAACAAAACAAAACATGACTTGTATCAAATTCAACAGAAGATCCAGTAAGAGTATGATGGTTATTCGTGTTATATTTTTTTAGAGCTCATAATAATCAGAGAGAAATAAATTAACTACCAGCACAAGTATAATATCAACATGTTCCCCTAAGTGAAGATGTAAGATATAATGTCCATAAGCTTATAGAAAAGTGTAAACAAATGGGTTTATTTACTAAAAGAAAAACAATAACCAATTAAATGAAATTTTCAGTTTAAAATTCTAGGTTGAAGGAAATTCAGATATTGCAATACAAACAAAAAGCTATCTCACCTATCCTTACAACTGAAACATGGCTCCATAATCTCAAGTTTAGCAGCAATATTTTCAACACAGCCCTTAACAATGGAGTTAAGGTAAACCATCAGTGTGTTCCCAATAAGCTGTCAAATAATAAAACAAAATCAGCATAATAACATGAAAAACAAGTAGAGTACACATCATAATAGAGAGGGGAATGAGATATCAACAAGACTACATGAATCTTTTCCACTAATAGTTTTCATATAGTAAAGAGTAGGAAATATTATCAAAGATTGCAAAACGTGGCTACAAGAAACCAAATCTGCGTGTACTCACATAATTGCATTTTCTAGGTTAGCTCACTATCTAGAGAAGATACATTTAGTGATACTTTTGTACATTTACAAAATAAATGATGCCAAATAATTTAATAGAATTTCCTTAGCCATCGAAAAAAAGCTTCAAAGATTTACCTTGGGTAGGAAGGAAGATAGTCGGGAATGCAGCTTGGATATAGGTAGTAGAACAAAATAGAGGAAAGCAAATAGTAAAGAAGCCTGTAGCTTCTTCCTGAGTACCATAGTCAGCCTCACAGCTCTCGAAATCCTCCTCACTTTATGAGCATATGCCCCAGTCTCAATCAATGAAGATATCTCCTTCAAATCTGAACAAACAACAATCACCCAAAACACCTCAAAAAAAACCCAACATTTTTTTCGCTTACTTCAGAAAACCAACTCTAATCTATCAAATGGAACCTGCCCCAAAAAAACCTAACCCAAAACGCTAATATTAATCTATGAAATTGAAAACCCAGAAATATTTAGTCAAAATTAACATGCCCAAAAGATAAACATCTAACTTGGGTTAATTATACCATATAAACACAAACGGCACATCAATGATGAAGAGAGTTGTAGTGAGATTGTACTTATGGTAGAATACAGAAGGGGAAGCAGATGTAACGGAATTCGAATAAGGAGCTTCCTCTGCCATCTCAACATTTTGAGTCATCTTCTTTCTTTGTTTGGAGATAAAGAAATATGAAAGAGATGGTACTGTGAAGTATTTAGGTGTTTTGGGGAGTTCCTTCTCTATCAATTAGACCCTTGTGCCGGGCTTCAATTAAAATCTACCAATTATCTAAGGTTTTTGATCTAAAGTGACATGGTTTTTGAGAAATGGATTTTTGAATGATGAGAAAGAGGACTTTTGATTAAAAAAAAAAAAAAAGAGAAATAGGAATTTTTATGTGAAATATTGTGGAGGAAAATAATAAGTGATGCAATAAATATTTTTTCCTGATTAAGCATTTCCATAGTTAATTCTATGGCAATAGTTTAAAAATAACGTTGCTATATATTCCTATTGTAATGGTTTATTTTCAATAGCAACGGTCATATCACTAATAGAACTATTATTTTTGGTAATGGTTGGAAACATTTCCATAGATACTCTATAGCAATGCATTTGCAACCGTCACCAAAAAGTCTATTGTCATAGGCCCAATTTCTGATAGTAAGAGTGGGATCACTTTGGTCCCGAACGAGAAGAATAAACTTGTGCCCATGAGACCAGATACTGGATAGATAGTATGTGTGGACTATACAAAGATGAATAAAGTACTATTTTCCCGTGTCATTTATGGATCAGATACTTGACAGACTAACAAGTTGGGGTTGGTATTGTTTTCCTTATGGGTACTCGGGATACAATCAAATTTCTATCGCTCTGGGACCATGAAAATATGACTTTGACTTTTCCATATGGGACTTTTGCATTTAATATAATATCATTCAAATTACGTAATGCTCCCGCCACTTTTCAGAGATGTATGATGTCCATATTTTCTGACATTGCAAAATACACTATAGAGGTATTCATTGATGACTTTTCAGTAGTTGGGAAACTTTTGATGCTTGTTTCGCCTGTTTGGTCAATGCACTCCAAAGTTGTGAGGAGTGCAACTTAGTGCTGAATTGGGAGAAGTGTCATTTTGAGGTGAGGGAAGGTATTGTCCTTGGTCACAAAATCTCAAAATGAGGTATTGAGGTGGATAGAGTGAAGATTGAGGTGATTAAAAAACTAACTTCACCAGTCTCTGTTAAAGCTATACGAAGTTTTTGGGGTCATGTTGGCTTTTATAGGAAGTTCATCAAGGACTTCTCTAAAATTACAAATCCTCTATATAAACTTTCAGGGAAGGAGGTGAAATTTTTATTTATTGATGCATGTCTCAAGGCCTTTGAGGGCCTTAAGGACAGGTTGATTTCAGATTTAATTATTGTATCCCATGATTAGTGTTTACTATTTTAGGTGATATGTCATGCTAGAGAAGTAGCCTTGGGTGTTGTCCTATGCCAAAGATGTGATAAAATCCTTCACCCTATCTATTATTCCAGCAAGGCATTAAACCCTACACAAATGAATTATCATTGATCAGGATTGCTTGTGGTGGTTTTTGCCTTTAAGAAGTTCCAAACTTATTTGATTAGGACCAAAGTCTAGTTCATATGGATCATGAAGCCTTGAGGTATTTAATGTTGAAAAAGGATGCTAAACCGAGGTTAATGCATTGGGTCCTCTTGATACGATAAAAACTTGAAAAACACGAAATCACTCAAAAACAGTCCACAAACACACTCCAAAACAGTCCATAAATCACTAAGATCCTTGGACCGATTGAAGACCTTTCTCGGATTCATAAATACAATAAGAATACAAGGTAAATAAGGTATATTTCACACCAAAACAGCAACAATACGTGAAGAACAAAATGAACACAAAGGTAAAAGATTCGAATTTAACAATAACAACAAGAACACAAGATTACAACACAAACACTAAACATGATTACAAAATGAGGGAATAATATTAAAAACCCAAGAATTGTTACACCCTTGGACCTTTAATACTAAACACAACACTAACCTATCTCCTACGTAGGCACAAGAGGAATCTCGATCTCCGAAAAACCAACGTTTCCAAGCTTGAATCCAATATGAGTGATTCCACACTCAAGTTGATTTCCCTAGTTACAATTTCAGATTTGTGCCTCAAGGAGAGAGTTCTTGTCTTTCAGTGTTAAACAACATTCATCATCATCAAAGTCTAATGAATGAATCCCTAGAAGGTTGTATTTATAGTGTATTACAAGAATAGTGTGAAATGTCCAAAATGACCCCTTAGTCAAAGTCTTCAAGTGGGCTCCCTTGGAGTGTATTGTATGGACTGATTTTGGAGCCTAGTTAGGCATTCCTTTGCACTTCACGTGTACACTCCAAGTTTCGGGTTCATTCATTCTCACACTCACCCACCTCCGTGGTCGTACCCGTATTATCCTTCCCTTCTTGAAGTATACCCACGGGTCCTTTGCGTTGAACATGAAAACCTTAGTATAAATGGCACAAAGGAAGAGGTCATCATCAACAAAAAGTGACAAGGAAGAACCTTGTCTTCCTTTATTAGCATCTACAATCAAACATTGCTTGTCGTCTTGACCAAGCATCAAGTAGGAAGTGTAGAAATTCCCACATTCCCGGAGGGTGCCGCAGTCAAATAGGAGAAGCAGACAAGGGTCTAAGCCGAGGTTAGCCCTGCCTTCCCCTAGAATGTCACTCCCACAACCATGTATGACATTTTCCTTTAAGAAAAGACTAACATTCAAAAATAGATAGACACGGCCCTAGAAGTCCTACCTCAAAAAGACATATGTCGTCATTTACAACATTTCCATACACATGATCTCTATGAACAAAACTACTAGCAAGGCTTTTACCATACAAGATGTTCAAAGATTCACGTACACCATCAAGATCAACTCTATAAACACCATCACTAACTTGAGATTTTTTAAGCACTCCACACATATGCTCAAGTAGTGGAATACATTCATGAGTAAGTTGATCTTCATTCACATCCTCACTAGTTGTTGGCAACTCACATACCAACGTAGACTTACCTTGGTTCTCACAAGGGTCAACTAGTGTGTGAGTACTCTTGTCAATTGGTAATAGAACCTTGTTCAAGTTATAAGGGCTAGCACTAGATGGACATAAATCATTCTTACAAGAAGAATCAATTTCATCATCTAAAGGATCAACTAGTGCTTGCATACTTACAACAAGAGTTTGGTCCCTACGTAATCTAATATCACCAAGAGTATCACCATAGGGAGACTCAAATACCTCTACTCTAGGTAAATCCGCAACTACATCCAATTGGTCACTACTAGCCACAACACAACATTCTAAGTTCATAGGAGTGTAGGGAATAGTATTTTTACCTCATAGCTCACATGAGCTATGACCTTCCTCTTGATGTGTATCCGGGAAACCCACTTGCTCCATTTGACCTATCATACGATCCAACCTTTTATTTTCCATAACTACATCTCGGGACATAGTGTCAAGGTAGGCTAAAATAACATTGGTGGCATTGTTGTCCATGGGTTGAGAGGTAGAAGCCGCGGATTTCCTTGTAATTGTACATGAAAAAAAGAAAGAAAAGAACACCTACAAAACAAAACACAAGTTAGTTCAAAACAACCTCACCACACTCTCGCACACTTGATCATCTCACACTTGGTTTCAAAAGTGTTGAAAGTCGGCTTGAACTTCGCGAGTGATTGAGGGTCGAGTCTACTCTTGCCCGGAATAGATTTTTGTTTGAATTGACTTAAGCAAATTTTTTTACAGACTTGAACTAACAAGATAAAACAATTTCACAAACAACAAAAGCACACAACAAATGCGTAACACGATTGAACGAACACAAAAAAACTAACTAACAATCTAGTAGATAAGTACTAGTTTGCCAATTAGTATTGGAACCAACGAAATTGAAACTAAGAAACAACAAATGGAAACTAAGAAATATAAAATTTGAGCTTAAATATGTTGTGTGAATAGTAAAACATGATGATGTGGCAGCCATGTATTGGTCTCGATTGCACACAACTTTTTTGTCCAATTTCAAGTCTTGGCCAATTTTTCAATTTGGACTTTGGTGGAACTTGTTCAATGGAGGGAATCACAAAGTAGTCTTTAGAGCTTCTTTTTCAATTAAAATTTCAAGACTCAAAGTCTTGGACTAGACTTTTACTCCTCCTTAAAACATGGATCCTTGTTGTATGGGAAAGTGGTTGAGATGTGATTGACTTGTTGGTGAGGAATGGTAAGTATTTCAAGACTAACAAAGTTCTCACACTTTTTTCTTCACCTTTTTGGATCTAACTTTTACTTTATTTTAACAAGGTATGAAGGTTTGGAAGAACATCAAGAACACTTCAACAATCACCAAGAAAATCAATAACAATCTCCCAAGAACAACAACAAGGTCAACTACAAACTTCCAACAAATGGCCAAGTCCTTTAGTATGGTGTTTTGGTCTTAACAAAGAGTAAAGATTATGATAAACAATAAGAATACAACAAATTTTCAAGAATAATAACAACACCAACAACGTCCAGCCCAAGTCCACAAGAAAGGTCACCACATGGCCAAGAACAACAACATCAATACACGACCATTAACTTATCATAACAACAATCTCAACAATTCAAACTCAACTCAAGATATAGACTCAATGTGTTAGTGATGAAAAAAATTAACACTTAGAGACAATAAAGACAAGTAAAAATCTCGACCAAGACACAACAAAAAGATAATTTTTGGCCAAGAACACAAAATGGACAATTGCTCTTTTTTTTTTTGAATTTTTAGTTTTCAACTTTTTTTTTGTAGTTTTCAAGTCTCAAGCCCAAGATTGATCTTGTTATAACAAAATCAATGATGGATTTGATACCAAATGATAAGATAAAAACTTTAAAGAAATGAAATCACTCAAAAATAGTCCACAAACACACTCCAAAACAGTCCACAAATCACTAAGATCCTTGGACCGATTGAAGACCTCTCTCGGATTCACAAATACAACAAGAATACAAGGTGAACAAGGTGTATTTCACACCAAAACAGCAAAAATACATGAAGAACAAGATTAACACAAAGGCACAAGATTCGGATTTGACAATAACAACAAGAACACAAGATTACAATACAAACATTAAACACTATTACAAGAAAGTAAAGGGATAGATAGATAGACCAAATGAGGGAATAATATTAAAAACCCAAGAATTGTTACACCCTTGTACCTTTAATAATACACACAACACCAACCTATCTCTTACGTAGGCATAAGAGGGATCTCGATCTCCGAAGAACTAACGTTTCCAAGCTTGAATCCAACACGAGTGATTCCAGACTCAAGTTGATTTCCCTAGTTACAATTTTAGATTTGTGTCTCAAGGAGAGAGTTCTTTTCTTTCAATGTTATACAACATTCATCATCATAAAAGTCTAATGAATGAATCCCTAGAAGGTTGTATTTATAGTGTATTACAAGAATAGTGTGAAATATCCAAAATGACCCCTTAGTCAAAGTCTTCAAGTGGGCTCTCTTGGAGTGTATTGTATGGACTGATTTTGGATCCTAGTTAGTCCTTCCTTTTCACTTCACGTGTACACTCTAAGTCTCGAGTTCATTCACTCTCGCACTCACCCACCTCCGTGGTCGTACCTGTATCACCTCTTATTATATGAATTTGAGTTTGAGATAAAATATTAAAAAGGCATAGAAAAATAGGTGGTTGGTCACTTATCTCGACTTGAAGAGGAGGTATTACAAAAATTAGGGGATGATGTTGACATCAATGATACTTTTATAGATAAGTGGGTCTTGGCATCATCTCAAGACTTAATTCTCTGGTTTGTTGATTTTGCCAATTTTTTGGCAAGTGATCTTATTCTAGAAAATTTGTCATCCCAACAGAGAAAGCAGTTTATGGATGTGGTGAGAAATTTTATTTGAGGATGAACCATACCTATTTAAAATTTGTGCAAATGGTGTAATTATAGATGTTTTCCTATGGTTGAGATAATGAGCATCCTTGAGGCTTGTCATTCATCACCAGATGAGGGTCATCATGATGGACCCGCATGACCTATAAAATTCTGCAGTTTAGGTATTATTGGCCTACAATCTTTAAGGATTCTCATGACTATGCACAAGCCTGAGACCAGTGTCAGTATCAAGGCATATTTTATGGAGACATGAACTCCCCATGACACATATCTTAGAGTTAGAGTTGTTTGATTTATGGGTAATTGACTTCATGGGTTTGTTTGTGAGCTCCTATGGTATGAAGTATATTTTAGGGGTAGTGTACAATGTTTTTAAGTGGGTGGAGATGGTTTTACTTCCTAATAATGAGGGTCAAAGTGTCATTCTATTCTTGAAAAAAACATATTTTCCTTAGCACTCCACATGCTATTATCAGTGATGCTGGGTCTCACTTTTTCAATCACTTTTTCAAGGCCCTTTTATAAAAATATGGTATGAAGCATAAGGTGGAAACACCTTACCATCCTCAGATGAGTGGGTAAGTTAAGGTCTCTAATATAGAGATCCGGTCCATATTGGTGAAGACTATGAATGTCAGTAGGAATGATTGGTCAAGAAAGTTGGATGATGCATTGTGGGACTACCGAATAGCCTTAAAGAACCCCATAGGTTCATCTCCATATCATCTTATGTATGAAAAGCATTCCACTTGCCAATCAAACTTGAGCATAAGGCACTATGGGTGTTGAAAAAGCTAAATATTTAGTGACATGATGCAGCTACATTGAGGTTGAGAAAGGTGAATGACTTGGATAAATTTTGGGTCCGTGCTTATGAGAGTTCTACTCTATACAAAGAAAGGATGAAGTTGTATCATGACAAAAAAAATGAAAAATGGGTGTTTAAGCTTGGTTATTTGGTCTTTTTGTATAATTCAAAACTTCGCTTGTTTTTGGCAAGTTGAAGTCTGTGGTATGGACCATTCATTATAGTTCGGGTATTCCTACATGGTGCTATTGAGCTGGAGCATGATGGTGAAGCCTCATTTAAAGTGATTCAGCAGCGGGTGGAGCACTATATAGGAAACCCTAATAAGTTGAAAGTATTATTAATATGGACCTTGATGAAGTATGAGTAACCAAGGCAATAGAATCATGTCCCAAAGTTAAATCAAGTGTTGCATGGGAGGCAACCCATTGGCTGGTTGGTGAAGCCTGAGTATCCAACTTAGATGCTTCATGTCACAACTTTAAATCAAGAGTTGTACGGAAAACAACCCATGTTTTGTACTAAGTATATCATAGGGTAATTTATGTGTTCAGTATATGGGTTGAAGATTGAAGTAAAAATCTAGAAAATATTATGTTGCAGGTTCCTATAAGGGACCTCACGAGTTTGTGTCTCATAACAACTAGTTATTAGAGTCTTAGGGATATAGACTTCAGACACTCTCAGATAAATGGTCTTTAGACTCATAACAACTCTCATAATGAGTCATTATTAGTGACAATGACTCATCACCCTGAGTTGTTATGACTAGAGACCCAAGTAAGGTCCCAAACACAACGGAGGGAGTCTATGGGTCGTTGTAAGTTACAATGATTCATTATAATATCTCATTGCCAGGCCCAACTTTGCGGGCAAAATGGGTCGACCCGACCCATAACTGATGGTTTAAATAGCTAATTATTGATTTTTTTTCATTTAAAATGTCTAAGAATCCCTCTCTTCCCCAAAACCGCCTATTAAATCCTAAATATACTCTTAATTCATCCCTTATCCTTAAGATTCACAAGCTATTATCCCCAAGCAAGTTGAATTTCTCAAAAACTAGGGCAAAGAACTACAAAGCATTTTTTTAAGGAATATAAGAAAATCAATCAAGTAACTTTGTGCTTTAATATGTTGCTATCACAATTTGATCCTCAATGTTGTGAAAATTGCTTTGATTCCTTGATTAAACCATGGTCATAAAGTAAAAAATTAACCTTGTTCTTGAGAAGCATGATGCATATTTATAATAAGGTGAGTAAAGTGAATGTTTTGTTAGTTTTTATTTGTGGGGATAAATTAGAAGTTGTTAAAGAATGACATAAACATAGGGATGAATCGATGATTGAGAATCAAAGTTCAACCTTTTGAATGTCCGTGTTTCAGAAACTACAGAACTCATAACGACTCATAAGGTTACCCAAAAAGTCGTTACATAACCAATAGTCAATGGAACATTGGTGCAAGAAAAAGTTGAGTTTCTTTTGTCATCATGACTATCACAAAAAGTTGTTGTCACACAATACAACTCGTGGTGACTAGGTAGGATAATGCCTCAAGAGCTGGTTTCTGGTCAGGCAATAAGTAATGGTGAGGAGTCGTTGTCTGATATAAATACTCATTAGGAGGACTTATCACCTGACCGGTGAATAATCCTTATACACCTTTTCTCCCAACGAGTCTCATAACAACTCGTTACCAGTGGTAATGAGTCATACTCTGAGTCGTAGGGTACCCAGTCTCTCCAACATTTGTCATATTTTATCTTGTTTTTCTTTCTCTTTCCTAGGATTCACTAATGTATGCTTCAACAGGTACTAATGGAGCCTAAGAATGACTCCACTGAGATGCAAACTCCCATAAAGCAGGCCCCTGCCTTTACTCGTCATCTTGAGAATAAACCCACGGACGATAAAGAGTCAAGTGGGTCAGTGGAAGAATACCCAATCGAAGGGGTGGTGGAGCCAAAGGAGAAGTTACCTAAGAATGTAAAAGATACTCCAAAGGAAGATACACCATCACGGGCCAAGATAGCCAATCACCACCCTACTCACAGTCCCAGTCTAAAGTGGATGATAAGTTAAGAGATGAGTCTGGCCTCGAGAATAAGAACAAATAAGAAAATAATGGGTCTTAGAATGGAGAATCTAACAATAGGGGCCTGAGGATGACAATAAAGGGAAGAAGAAGAGAGATAATTGAATAATACCCAGTAGAAATACCACCTCCTCCTCCACCTTCTACATTACTTCAGATAGAGATTGTCTCAGTGCCCATCGTTAATAGGTGGAGGTACCCTTAACTTTTCCACTAGAAAACCAAAGAGAGGAATTTATTTAGAGACCAAGTTAAGTACTACCGGTATGTCTGTGATGCCAAAATTTGAGGTGAGATTCAAATAGTACCACTTTGAGTGAATGACCAGAGCTTCATGCCAATACAGCCCAACATTAGTACAGGATTTTTATATCGTATATCAGATAGAGCTAAAGAAATTATATCCATAGGGTAAATTATGAAAGGGTGGTAACTCTTTGATAGATGCTATGATTAGAGGTGTTCGAGTGAACATCTCCACTCAGACTATTTCCAAAGTTTTACATGGGTTGGAGTTTTAGCTATCGGCCAATACTGTCGAGATTAACTACCATAAGGATGAGATGTATGAAGTAAAGACAAAGTAAATTGGTACAAAGGATAAGCTAACTCATTTCTGGTGGATGGTGGGTTTTATTGCTATATTGCAGAAGGAGGCACCTTGGGAAGCTGGTGATGTTGGCTCTTCATCATGGATTATGATGGGTAGTCTGAACATTTTAGAGAAGGCTTGGTGGACGCTGGGGCATAATAGGTTGAGTATCACATATGGGGATAATGTACTAATTCCAGACAAAGCCGCCCTGGTTATGGGTATCATGGAGGGCTATGAGATAGATATAGCCAAGTTGATAGAGAGGAAGATCTACCATTAGTCGAAAAGCACAAACACAATCTTGGAATTCCTATATTTATTAATGCAGGTATGCTTAGATCAGAGAGTGCCAGATATCCCCAGAGTTGTTTAATTCTTCTAGGTGCAGAGGACTACTAACTTAGGGTTGATTTAAGATGTTGCTAGCCCCATCTCTAAGGCTGTGAAAGTGGAAGCCACATTACTTAAAGAGTCATTATAGGCCATAGGGAATGGCATTGACACTTTTAGGTTCAACAATATTAGTGAAACCCCTGCTGAGATTGCCCAGACTGAGCCTCAGGCCTCAGATGTAGTAGGCACCTCCCAGACTTTGACTCCAACTTTTATGATAAGACCGTTCACTTCTAGGCTATCCCTCTATGGTTATGGTTTAGTCCCATAGGAATTCTTGGTTTAGGTGCAAAAAAGGTTGGGCACAATTGAGAAAATCGTAAAGAATATAAAGGATGGAGTTAAGCCATGGGTGCAGAGAGAGATAAGGAGCGAGTTTAGAGGCATCCAAACTCAGTTTGATGGGTTTGAGAGGCGGATCTACTAGAAGATGGTAGATATCCAATCCCTAGACTTGGAAGGGATACATGATAAGCTTGCCGCACTCCAGGCTACTATAGAGGATATGTATGTGAGACCCTTTATATCGATGCCCATTATTTAGGACATTATTGAGGAGAATGTATGCCATGTGTGTGTGAGAAACAACTTAGTTGCCCTGGTGTATGGAAGCCAAAACTTACCTGGTTAATCTTGCATAGGTTGTAGATTGTTGGTTAGCAAAGGATCATAGGTCGTTCTTCAAAATAGTCCACTTATAGCCTAAATGAGCTTCTAAAATGTGAATTAGAATACCTTGATCCCAATTTTGAGCCTTATATACCTATTATTCTTGCTTTCACCCTCCATATTTCCATTTTTATCACAATGAACCTATTTGGCTCTGATCCTTCTTGGAAACATTATGCATCTCAACTCAGGCAAATCGCCTAAGTTGAGAGTGGCTATCATAAGAGTGGTGATGTAAAGTGGGTATGAAGAAGGGTAAATAACTGTGGTAGAAAAAGCCAAAAAAAAGAGCAAAAAAAGTTGAAAAAGAAAAAGAATGAATAAAAGAAACCACACCCACCTAAATTATAATAAAAGAATAAAAAGTGAGAAAGGATGGAATAAGATAAAGTTGGTTGATAAGTGGACCTCGAAACATAATTGTAGTGCCAAGGAGGCTTAGGGTGCATTTGTTTGTTTTTAAAATTCATATGTCTGAATCTGAATGCACATCTGAATGATTAAGTTTTTGTCTCTAAATCTGAAAACTAAATAATTAAGACTATTCATTTTTCAACATCTGAATGTGCAAAAAAAATTATTTGTATATATAATAAAATAAAAAATATAATTCAAATGAAAAATTAATTATTTATTATAAAAGTATGTAATTTAATGCAGCAAAATTATTATTTGATTGTGAAAAAACATTTATGTTTGTTAGTGATAACGGAGATGGTTTATAATGGTGGTTGCAGAGACAATGATTGATGTTGGTGATAAATAATGTTGGTGGTAATAGTTGTGATGGTTGGTATTGTAGTGACTGCTATGATGGTAGCGATTGATAATGGTGGTGGTGGTGGTAATATGACGTTTCTTAATGTTAGAAGTTTGAGGTATTAATTGTGTTGGCTGAAACATGAATGCATGATGATTGATGATGTGTTGGTGCTAGTTGGAGATGTTATTTGTTGGGATAGTGGAGATGGTTGTTAGTAGAGATAAATTATAGCGATGGTAGTGGTTGAAGTGGTGGTAGAGGTGACGTTACAAGTGATAATGGTGGTGGCGGACAAAGAATATGTGGATGTTGTAATGTATTAGTGGTAGTTAGTGGTGTTCCTAGTTGTGATAGATGAGTTGGTCGGTAGTAGGGATTGGCTGGTAGTGGTTGATGATGGTGGTGGTGTCGACGGCGGTGGTGGTGGTGAATATAATAGAATAATAGAGGTAGTAGGTGCGGTAGTGGTTGACAATAGTGGTTGGTAGCGATATTTATTATCGATAGTGGTTGTGATGGTGGAGGTAGTTGGTGGTGGAGGGTGGTGGTTGACAATGGTAGCGGTGGCAGAGGTTGTTAGTGGTGGTGACTGCTAATTATGAATAGAGTGATGAATATTATCAAACACCAGAATATCTCTTCAGACATATTAAGACTTGGTTCTAGATCTTAATGATTAAGACCAATTCAGACCTATTAAGAGCTAAAATCTTAATAAAAAACAAATACACTTAATGGTCTGAAGTCTGAATCATTCAGATTCAAACCTCCATTAAGTGCAAACAAATGAGGCCTTAGTCACTAAAATTCCCAAATATATCATACCATCCCCCAAGCCTACGTTATAAGCCAAGTAAAGTCCTATAGTGATCCTAACCCGACTGTCTGAAAGCTAAGGTGAAGAAAATAAGGGCAAGCCTATGGTATTCTATACACATCACTGGAACTTCTTTGTGAGTGTGAGTGTCTTCTGAATATCCCCGCATTAACATACATAAGTTATCTATGTAAGTACGACTTCATTGATCTGAGGGAGCATGGGTTGTGTTGCTAATTGCTTATTTGTTAGAGTAATATAATTTGTATATATGTTTGGGTGTTTTTCGCTAATGTAATGTCATAGTCTGATTCCTTTGTGCCATGATATTGTGCTTTATGGATCCACCCAACTAGTTTTGAAAAGTAAAATTTGGAGGGGTGATGTTTTTGAACATAAATATAGAATTGATTGTCGATGGTATCTTTGGTTCTTCCTTGCTAAGCATCATGTTTGTTTTGTTATGGTTTTGTTTCATGAGGACATACAAACATTCTAAGTGGAGAGTGTTGATGTGTCATGGTTTTATGTCACTTTCGATGCTTAAAACGGTGAAAATATGTATTTACTTAGGTTCTTTTATTGGATATTATGTGTGTTTGTGTGTGTTCCAGGTAAATAAGGTTGGAAGTGGGATGGATTAGAAAAATATGAAAAAACTTCAAAAAAATCTAAGTGTTGACTGGGCAATGAGTCATTTTTGTCACCTAACAACTTGTAGCCAGAGTCGTTGTGTTAGCAATGATGAAAGTTGATTTCAAGAGCTAAAAGGAAGACTGACTATAACTCAAAATGAGTGACAATGAGTAGTAGTAAGAGTCGTTATGAACATAAGAGACAAAGTCCTGAAAGTTTCAAGATTGAAACCCTAGTGGAAACGCGTGAGGACCACGAGTCATTGTGAGTAACAATGACTCATGGTGAGGAGTCATTCTAACAACAGACCCAAAAGTACTAAAATTTAAAATTCACTGGAGTGACAACGAGTCCTAGCCAATGACTCATTACATCTGACAACGAGTCATTACCACTGAGTACAGAAGAGAGCAACGACAACAGCTAACGAGTCATCGTCAGTCCAGATGACTCATTATCAAAGGCGTAACCACTGCCGACTTAGTTTTCCTATTTTGTTTTGGTTAGGTTTCCCTTGTTATTTTGGGACTCTATAAATATCCTTTAGGTCCTTATATAACAGTTGACGTACTTTGACATATCTTTACACACTTTATACTCTTGTTCTTAGTTTTTGGTTATGTAATCAATTCGAGACTTTGGGTTTTATTCTATTATTATTGAGCAATTGTTCTATGCTTTCTTTATCGAATTCCATGGATTATTGCACAACCATAATTGACTAATTTCCTTAACTAGGGTTGTGTGAACCCTTGTGGATTAATAAAGTAGGGGAAGTGTGAGATTTATTTAAATCATTATTGCTGCATGTTTGGGATCTTCTTTGTATTGTTTGCCTCCTTAGTTATTGTAAAAGCTAAAGACTTGCCTATATTTGCGATCATCGTCACAGGGGAATTCGAGATTGAGAAAAAAAGATTACAATAGTGATTCGAGTCTATTAACATTCGTCTAAAGACATGAGACCCACAAGATGATAGTTAAACTGGGATCAAAGGAAAGGGTTAGTAAGGCGACACCCTAAGGCTCACAAGGTGAAGGGTGATCAAATGATCGACAACCTGAGAGAAGGAAGACTCAGTTTCTATCAAATGATCCAATGCCTAACATAGTGCCAAAGCTAATCCTCTAATAAACCCACTCACCATCTTATGTTCGGAAGGATATAGTATAGTAATATGCCTAGCCCATTCAAGAAACCCATCTCAAACTCCAAAACCGATAAGAAACCCTGTTGAACACCAATAAACCCGACTCTGGACTAAGAAACGCTCGATGACCTAGACCTTATCTATGGGTATGAGGTATTCATAAAAAGGCTCAAAATCCCCAATGTTGAGTCTTGAAAGGCTGAAGTAGTTACAAACTCTACCAGATCCTAGGCTAGCCAAATCCTCAGGATGGTGCTGAAGATCTTTGATGTTAATCTCTAACTCCCTAGTCTAACGCTGTGCAAAAACTCTAGAAAAACATGCCGAAATCCCATTCGCATCTATTGATAACCTCATATCATCCATCTAGGATAGAATAGGGTAAAAAAATGTACTTGAGGTATATAGAAATATAAACACATGATAAGGAGTCAAGAATAGAATTCCCTACCCTTCTGAAGATAGGTTACAAATGTCTCTGCACCAATCCACAAGACTCTACTAGACACCAAGCTTTTGTACCAACACACCAGTAAACCTAGGGTCTGATACCAATTTGTCATGAATCAATTTCTTTGGTCATGATGGCACCTATTATAACCCACCAGTAGGTAAGCCAACCTGTAGTCTGAAACTACTAGTAACGAACTATCAAGAGAAATAAAATAAGAGAGAAAAATAAATATAATAAAAGACTAATACATATAAGAAAAACCCAAAACCTAGTGGAATTAGTACAAGCGCTTCTAATACAATAAGAATGCAAAAATAATGTACTAAATGAATACACGGGTACAACCTATCTCTAAATACAACATAAAGACCAGTCTAATCCAAAAGAGGGAGAATAGTAATACTTTAAACACTAGAATCTCACCTCAAATCTCCGATCCATAGTTTTTCTACATAATACACACAACAACGGAGAGAACCCATAGTATGATCTGCAAACTATAAAAGTATAGTATGAGTACAAAACACATAGTACTCAGTAGGTATTCTCCTGACTAAGCTCCAAAGATAATGCAAATATAGATAACATGCAAGCAGGAATGTATACAATCAAATATCCAAGAAGCTATCATAATAAAACTAGGGAAGCAATAAGAATGAACTATCCTATTCTAGACGTATATAGTCACTAAAGCACTATACCGTATATCACTGGACAATATCCAAATAAAAGGTAGAAGAAGGATATATAGTGGTGTACAAGGCCAAGGAATAGATATAAAACAAAGAAAGAAAGAATATCTATGACATTCACTCAAAGGTACAACCCAAGGTAGTTATACAAACCTTTTAAGGCCTCTTATTCATAGTAGGAACTAGTACTGGCATAATTAGGGTCCCTAATCCAAACATCTAAGCAGGAGATAATTATCCATAAATAAACCGTAAGAGAAAGGAATTAAAATGATATCTCAAATCATAGTATAATTCTATGATCAAACTGCCACAAACTAACCATAATAATAACAATAAAGTAACTAGATAGACCGGACAAACAATACCTTAATAAAGCCCCATAAATTGAAAGGCATAATCAACACACAGCACACAGAAAGTAGCATAACCTATACCAATTCAACCCCCATAACGTTGATAAATATAGAAACTAAATAACATACTGGTGATAGGTAATGCACATGCAAGAATGAACATAAATTAAATCCATAGTACCATACAGAATGAAAACACATTTTCTATTTAGATGATTCACAAAGGAAAGACTCACAGTGACCTTTCTTCTCTGGCACGATAGATCACAACGAAGGATCCCCTAGGGGATTTGGGAGTACCTGTATACACCAATCTGGTCGTAATTTAAGATTTCCAATTATCATCATGATCATCATCCATCTACTCCATCCAGTAACAGAGAGATGTATATATAATAAATGCAGTGACTCAAATTATGGATAAAAGAGTGTAAGTTTGTAAATTTATTTCATAGGGTCAACTCCGAGACTAAATCATCATAAAAGTGTAGAAACGGTCAGAATCTCTTTCGATCAGAGTAAATAGTAGTGATAAAACCATGGATCAAAATCAATCTCGAGCAAATCGGAAAAATATTATTTTTGTTCTAAAAACACAAAAACCATCCTTTAAGGTTGTACAATTCCTATCATGAAAGAATCTATTATAAAAGTCAAAAGTGAGAATAAATCCCTTTTTAGGAAAATAATAGTAAAACCATGTTCTTAGTTAAAATCATACAAATACGTGAGTATGAGTGTACCAAATTTATGCATGCCATCACCAGTATCTAAAAAATACAATTATAAGCATCTTAACATTAATAGACTACGGATACGTCCTTGTAGTCACTCATCAAGAGTCTAACTAATATTGTCATCATGGCCTTGGGCCAATGATATACATCCAGCATAACCATAATACCAAAATTTGAGAAATAATGATAATCCACCGAGTTAAGTAGTAAACCTTATATTAAAGGGTCATTAGCCTCAACCATGTTTAACATGCTTGGAACCTAGGGTAATAGGATCCTATAAGCATAACAGGTATTTTATCTTAAGGGTTGATTCACCCTTCTATCCCCAATATTTATAATTTAGGCTAAGTCATGTTGATCTACCTATAATCACATCCTAACATTCATACCTAACATGCAAAATACACTATACACTATCTAATAAAGAAGAGTACACTGAAGCTTATCTCTTAATGATGAACTGTAAGTCCTTGAATCATCTATAAATCATCTACCATTGCTCCATAATATCAAAATACCACCACACTATAAAAATAGCAATCTATTCATTAGGAGTAAAACGAGATTCATATTTCTATATAAAGGATTGGGTTAGAATATGAGTCAAGAATGGACCTGTGAGGCTCGTAAATGGAATTCAAAATTTAATCTATCATGATATCCCTCGAAAGAAAAAGAATGTGTGCTCAAAAGTTGAGCACAAATGGTACATAAATCAAGCCGTAAATCAGCCCCCAAATACTATGGATTTAAAGACCTAGTTTCTAAGAATTTATCATGAAATAGGATGAAAATTGATAGAAAATTAATTAGAAATAACCTGGAGTGTTAGGATAAGTTACCTTAGCTTTAACGGATGATTCCTCACTATTTTCTTTCTTCAAGCTCTCAAAATGGTGTAAAATTGGACAAGGAAATAATGGAAAATAGGGTGACAAAAGGGATTTAATAATCCACAGGTACCACTTAAGTAGTCACCCAGTCACTTCAGTGACAACCGCTTAAGTATCTCCTCAAATGCTAAAGAGGTCTGGCATGAGGTACGGGTACCGCTAAAGTGAAGCCTAGTCCTCTAAAGTCGACATTATTTCCTTAAGCGGACCTTGTCCAAATGGACAAGGGCGCTAAAGTGATCTAATGTCACTAAAGCAATGACCGCTTAAGTGGTCAAATAGCTTCTAAGGGGTTGCAGCAGCAACCTGATGCACCAGATTTTCTATGTCCCAAATAAACTTTGATCAGGTGCTCAAAATTTGTTCGAAACCTCATGCAAGCAGACAAACTATGCTACCATACCAAATTCGATGTTTTAAACTCAATAAAACTATCAAAACATTCATCTAAGATTGTTTTAACTAAATGTGGGGCCCACACCTATAGTTTTATTTTTCATATAATCTACCAAATATCCCAAAATAAGTCTGAAAGTGTCGAGACCTGAATCAAGGGTCCCACTAGCCTAAAATTAATATTCTAAAGTTGATGGCACTATCGAAATTCTCATTGAGGTCATGTACTAGGAGTTTTGGTTTGAGACCAATTCCATGACAATGGTAGCTCTAAAATAGAGAATTAAGCCTAAAACCTAAATGAACTATGTGATAATTAAACCGACAGTTTTGGTAAGTCAGAAATAACCTGTAGCAGTTGTAGAAAGGCTTAAAATAATGAAAATGTATGTAAATAAAGGAAATAACCTAGAGGGTCATTGTAGGCAACCCCTTAGAGACTTAATCATTTTATTTCATAGTTATGCTACAAGATAAATCCTTTGGTACTTAAACAAATATTTTTGATATCTAACCTTATTAAGTGTCACAAGTAAAACCAATACAGTTCAAAGACCTATGTTTGGGGTGACCTGGTCTAAACAAATATGCATGGACTAAAAACTTAAATTTGGGGGTGACCTGGTCAGGACAAATAAACATAGGCTAAAAGTGTTATGACTCGAGACTATCCTTAAGTTAAAACATGGGGCTTAGAGTCACAAATGACCTCAAGCTAACCCATGGACAGGCATAACACTATGAATACTAAAATAAACTAAACATAAATTATGTGAAAGTTGGAAATCTAAAAAATGTAATAAAATCAAATAATGCTCAATACTGATTTAACATAAAAAATATCTAATCAAAGCCATAAAACTAAAATCTATTATCTAACTGTCTGAAAGTCTCTATTAAGACGACTTGCTGAGACAAATCCCCAGCTAACTCTAATTGTCTAAAACTAAAGTAAGAACATAGATAAGATACTAAAAGTTAGTCTTTAGATAATGAGGACTCACAAAACTTTGTTGCTGATGTGGTAGGAGTTCATACTAATCATGAGCTGGATGTTTAACATCTAAACCTATAATTTAAAATAATATAAAGAAAAAGTATATAGACAGTAATCTAAATACACCGAGTATGTAAGATATGCACTATATTATATCAACCAAACATGATAAAAGTGACATGATAAACTGAACATAGGGCTGAAATCAGTAAGAACATGGGGCTGAAATCAGTAAATTGATGCAATGAATAAATGATGAACATGTAACAACATAATATCCTAAATAAAACAAATGCAAGGTCATGCAAGGTCTAAGTTTGAACTATGGAAGATACCATCAACTAATATACCCCAATCTGAGAAAACTAGGGTCCAACCTATAACCTCAACTAGAAGGGTAATCAATTCTTTTCCAAGGGTATGAACACTGACTGATGTGGATTCACTAGCTTATGTCCGAAGTACTAAGGTGTCAAGTCTAGTCTGACTGGTGACTCATTAAAACCTACGATGGCATCGTAGTTTTGGGACCTAGGGACTTTTACTAAAGGTTCCAGCCTAACTAATTGGTGAGCTTTCATACCTGCGTTAGTTCAATACTAAGTACTACTCCCAAATGAAGACCATCTAGTAATTGAATAGTTCATTTAGAATGAATAACTGATTAACTCATAATACCGATATCTAAGATTGAGATAGTAGACACTTTATCTAAAAAGCATTCTACGTTATGTAAACATGTAGAATTGAGTATTCATTAAGATATACATGAAATACGATGTCATATGGTGTTCATAACCTGCCATTTTTAAAAAAATGCAACTAATTATGGCAATTCAATAATCTGAACATAATAGGGAATTTCATAACTCAAGCCTAAAATTAGGAATTTACCAGCATACCGAGAGTTCATAGTTATGATTAAGTAAACAAACTAGAATTCATGTAAGAACATATATTCATGGATTAATTCAAAGCATGAGATGGAAACATAAGAGAATTCATGCTTTTCATGGAAACACTAAACTTGGAGGATGAATTAAACTGAGAAATTGAATTAACTTTAGGACTCAATGGGTGAAACAAAAACTAATGATTAACCCACATACTTGAGAATTAAAAACTTGGCGAAACCATTGAATTTGGAGCTTGAAGCTTTGGAGAATGAAACCGCTTGTTTTCTTTATTTACTAAAAACCCTGGTTCTAAGTAATGGGGAACTTAGGGTAGTTTAGTATTATTATTTAGCCTTAGGATAGTCTAAAAAATGTATTTTAGTGGTTTAAATATTGGAAAAATACTAGAAAAATACTAGAAAGCCCACCCCACATCGTGGGACCCACTTACGATCGTAGGTGGTGGTTGTGGTTTGTTTGATAGATTTGAGGCTTCTCTGGAATCCATAAAAAGATCAATATTACAACTCATGGGACCCTCCCTCAATCTTATCTTGGTTTATAGTTGAAAGTTGGTGCTAAAACATACTTGTGAACCTAGATCATACCAATAATTATGGGTTCCAATCAAGATCGTGAGATATTTTCATGATTGGGAGGTATATTTGTTAACTTACAAGTTTTTGGGGTTGTCTCATGGAAAAAAAGACATGGTACAGTCGTACTATCTAACTACGATCATACCTTGGTTTGTGGTATCTCACTGTAGAATAGTGTTAATGGCTATAACTCTTAGCTACAGAATTATATTAATGAGTAATTGGATGCATTGGAAAAAATACTCAAATACCTTTAGTTTTGGGGGTATTTATCCCAAAAACACTTTAGAATCTAGGATCTACGCTCATTTAAAGTTGACTACAAAAAGATTCTTCACAAAAATCAATCGAGAAGAAAGGTTTCAACTTTGCTATAAGCTAGGTGTTACTTGTGGCCTTAATACATGTATAAATAACTTAAAATACTAACTAAACATGAAGTTTGATTCTACATATACTTGAAGCATTGTTCTGGTCTTAGACTGGATTTTTGGGGTGTTAGAAAATGCCTAAGTTTGGGGGAAGGGATGAGGGATAAAGATTGATGGTGAGTTTTATTAATAAAAAAAGGTGTGCTAGGTTCATCTATTGAAACAAAATCAAATTTAGAAATAATGTGAATGAATGTAAGGCAATAATTTATTCACAAGGAAAGGGAAGAATTAAGTAATCCAAAACAACAAAGATTGGGTGACTAATTAAAAAAGAAGTTGGATAACATAAAAGAAGAGATAAGGTGTTGCGCCTTATTATTGTGATTCTTATGGAGGTTTTGAGTCATATTTTCCCAAAATATTTCCCATTCCCAAACCAAAAGTCTTAATCAAATACCCCAAATCCTAGTCGGTTCCAAACCTTGTGTATCAAATTAGTAGAAAATTGCATAAAGGCCAAACCTGTGGTACTGCATGTGTATGTGAACACCTTTGTGAGAATAAGTGTAAATTCATCTCTATATCCCTATTACTAAATCACAATTGTGTTAATGAGGGATTTTTTCTAATGAGGGCACGTCAAAGTTGAGTATGAATTTACTTCATGTTTTCAATTAGGTGTTATGAGCAATGCATAATAAATAATGATAGATAGATAGGCTTGAGGTTCTTTTGTCATATCAAGTGATTATAATTGGTGGAACCACGTTAATTATATTATAAGTGGTATCAAATGAAGTCACTAGGAGTTTCTTAACATAGGTGGTATTCTAGAGTTGCTTGAGAACCCACACCAGTTTGAGTTTTGGGGGTATGATAAGTGGGTAAATTACCCACTTATGTCTTACTTAAGCCTAAAATATTTTCTTGCTCTAGATAAAATGACATGCATATTATGGTGTTATCTATCACATTTTAGGTATAAGAGTCTAAATAGTCATACGCTGGTTTTAGCTGAAAAGAGATCAAAAGGTAAAGATGAGAATAAAAATTACACCAAGTATAGAAAGAGAATTAAGAAAAAATAAAGGGGGACTACAAATGAGAGTATGTAGCCAAGCATGGCTAAACGCTGAGCCATGACCTAAACAATATGCTCACCAGAAGTTCATAAGCTAATACGTTTGAGACATAGGCCACATTCCATGGGGCAGGGAGCGTGAATCCAGCATGTCCAAAGTTAGGATCCCTAGTTCTCGAATACAATAAGTGTGGCTAAGAAGTGGGTTGTGATTTATCAAATGCGACCACGGACAACACCTTGAGGGTAATTTTGTAAGTATTTAGCAGACCAATTTCTATGGAGTTTAAATACTCTATACGATTTTATATTTAATATCTTTTATCCTTTTTGAATTCAACTCTACAAGGAGAAAGACAATAGCTGACTCTTGATAGAAAACACATTACCGAATCAATTTTACAAATTTCTTCTAAGATTTTTATATGTTCATGATGCTCATTTATCTTATTTCTTGTGATATTATTACTGTAACCATGAGCAGCTAAATCTCATTATTATGGTTTTGGGAACCAAGATAGATTAGCACTAATGCGGTTAAGTAATGGTGATTTAGGATGGTGTTTATGCATTATTTGTTCCTTCAATATGAACATTTTTTAGCATTTGCAAACATCAGAATTATCCTTAGGTTTAAACTTTCTTGACAAAAGTAGACAAGGAAAAAAATTTAACAATGGAGATTAGATGTTCTTAACCTTTACCTTATATCTAGAATTTTTACTAGAGTAGTCAATTCAGAACGTATGACACGAGCTAGTTAATAAAAACTCTAATTCTGGAATAATTTGCAGTAAAATTTATCTAATTAGGTTGGAAGACTATAGCTAAACTTGATGTTCATCAGTTTGGTATGTGTAAAACTAAAATGAATCACCACTAAATATAACCTTATTTGCATTAAGAAATTATGAAATCAAGGGGAATACAGTCGTAGTAATCTCTAATCACTGGATACAATACTTTATTAACAATGGTTTACTGTTATTGAACACAATAAAGTGTAACACCCCATATTTTACATGTACTTGTTCTATTTATATGGAACTTGGTATAGCCTTGTGGTATAGGTAATGGACGAGATTTGTTATGCGAGTGTTGATGGTGTAGATGGAGTTTTACATACTTTCTATACGTTTTAATGTGACGCGACCAAGTTAACATTGATACAACTATTTAACTTAGAATAGTAAGCCAGTAGTTGAATCTAAAGTTTAAAGTGACCAAGTATATACAAGTTTTAAGTTAGATTAAAGGATTAAGAACTGAAAATGGAGTAATTTGTTGAGGTGCTTTCTTGACTTAATTAAGCTAGTAGGTGAGTCACCTACTTGAGTTACATGAGCCAAGTTAATGGACCAAATCCATGATTCAGATTTGGTCCTTTATTAGTATACTTATTTGGGCCCAAATTAAGTAAAAGAGGAAGGAAATAGAGAAAAGGTCCAATACTTAAATCTTCCAAGGCCCAATTTTATTGAGCCCAATAATGGATCAAGTAGGTGCATCTCCTACTTTGACCTTTTGAGCAGCTCGATCTCCTTAAGTAGGTGCATCACTTACGTGGACCAATTTGATGATTTTGAGGTCTAAAATATAGCTATATAGATATCCAAAATAGGGCTTTATAAGGCCAAGTTGCTGGTCATTTCCTTTATTTCTAAGTCACAAAAAAGATTACATTTCACAAATTCTCTCTACTTTTTTTATAACAACAAGGAGCAGCCCTATATTTTCTTCTAGGGTTCTTGAAAAAAACCCCAACCTTTGTAGGCTAAGGTAAGTGAAAACACTTAAGGTTTAGCTTAATTCTCCTATAGAAGATTAGGAAAACATATTATTCATGCATAATTATAAGTCCATGGAAGAATATAAAACAAACTACCTGCTCACTTTTTCTTTGTTATTAAGAGACCTCTTTTCTTCTTTGGTTTAAAGAGTGAAGAAAAGTTAAAGTTCTTGAGGAGTCCAAATAAAAAGGATAAGTTGCAGAAAATTGAGGTAAGATGACTGACCCATTTTTTCCTCCTTATATATGAGTTCGGGAAAAAATTATGGATGTATTGTTATTAAGGAACTCAAGGGATGATGAGTTCAATATTTTATTGCTACGATAAAAGAAAATTTAAGGTTGTTTTATGGACTGTTTTATGTGTAAATGTTAGGGGTTGTCATGTTAATGTTGGGGAAAGATGTAATTAGCTTGTATTAAAATATAGAAGAAAGGGGTGGTACACTACCAAACTAATAGTCGTATATGTTTATTGCCCATTCTATTTTGTGCATTGTTTGGAGGGTGTAATGAAGCCAAAGTTGTTTTAGGGGATCTTATAAGAATATGTATGGTATGTGAATTTAATTGGAAGATAAGGGGTTAAAATAACACTCTTGATTGATAAATCAAGGGTTTACTGCCCGTCTATTGTTTTGGTGAAGTTAAGTAGACCAAATGTGTCAGTTGGTTACCAATACTAGTTTTACTATATAAATTATTATAGATAAGCAATCCTAAAGTCAGGAAGTTAATTGGGTTAACATTGGAGTTGTAAGACTAGGAATGTAAGGCTACTCTATGTCGTATTCTTTGGCATGAAATCCAATACTTTTGGTACAATATAAGCTTCTAAAGCTTTCACATAGTAATTGATACCTATTAGCAGCACGTGATCTCCCATCTAGATAACGGCCTTGCTCCCATTCCCTAATATGTTAAAATGCCTCACCACATGCTAATTATCAAGTCTACATATTTACATTCACTAGCAAGTCTCAAGAATTCTCCTTTAAGTCAAATAAGACCCATTTGTTATTTTCATCTCTTAAACTTTTCATTCGAGTACAATCTGATCCATACCACTTTGTCATTACATTAGGTGTTTATTCACATGTCTCTTATTGGTAGATTATTGTTCAAAGGTACCAAAATGTTATGACCAGCAAAGTAACAATCCCAAAGGCTAAATAAACTAAGTAATGCAAATCTTAATTTAACGAGTGGTAGCTCAGGGGCATAAGCCTAGAATGGGCTAATCCCGATACCTTTATATGTGGGTGGTAGCTCAGGGCTAAAGTCCTAGCATGGGCCAATCCCAATCTATATATACATGGGTGATAGCTTAGGAGCGTAAGCCTAGCATAGTTCGATCCCAATTTATGTATTTACTACTGATTAGTTGGTCATTTGTATTATATGGATTACAAAGATTGTAAAGTAAGAAGGGTAAAACGAAGAAAAGAATGTAATGTACTTGATGCCACAAGTATATATAAAGGTGGTCTACTAGCACTATTTATACGCTTGTACCTAATTTCTATTGAGCTTTTATATCATGTGTAGTACCTTCAGCCTTACATATTTAGTTCATATTTTTGTACCAGCGTCCCTCATGATGCAGGCACATGTCCTTCAACTAATACACCTCGCATGTACAAGCAAGGATATCCAATGACTATTGGTGAGCTCCAGGTTGATTCGGGACTTTCCGGGTTTATTTTATATATTTTGGTACTGTACGGTAGTTAAGAGTAAGCCAGGGGGTTGTTCCGACCTTAACTAAGTGTTTATGTATCTTTCAGAGGCTTTGTAGACCAATGTAAAATTAAGCATGGTAGTGTTTTGTCCCTTAGATATTATGGCCCCAACGGCCAAGCTTGTATATATAATTTTATGCCTACCCACGTGGTTATTCTCATCGATGCATTGTATCATATTTGGCGAAACCTTTGGTTATCATATTTACATGCATGAGATGTACATGGTCATAGGTTGGTGCTCTCGAGCCTTTACGGCTATGGGTGTCTGTCCGCCTCAATGAGATTTGAGGCATGACAAAAGTGGTATCAAAGTTAGTCATCCTAGGGAGTCTACAAATCCGTGTCTATGTAGAGTGTTGTTTATGGGTGTGTTGTGCACCACATTTATAAATAGGAGGCTATGCGACATTTAGGGGTTGCCTCTTTTTCTTCATATCTTAGATCGTGCAATAGAGCCTAAGTTGTAGGTGAATTCATATTTAACCATTAAGTATGTTTTTGTTTCTCATTATAGTAAAGATGCAAGTTACAAAAATCAGTAAGAATACAGGTAAGCAAGTAGAGGTGGCTGCCAAAGAAGGAACCAGCAAGTCCCTACCTAGACAAGCTAATCCAAGTGAGTCCCAAGCTCAGTTTGTATCACAAACCTCTTCTACTCTTTCATCTTTAGAAGAGCTAAGAAGGGGAAGAACAACATCCTCATAACAACCTATTAATGCTACTAGCAAGATCTAAGGAATGCGATGCAATTACTAGCTCGTATAGTTGCTAGACAAGCCCAAGGATAAGCTATTCCAACCACAGTTTCTAGTGGTGCAGATAGGGCAACTAGCCTATGGACGTAGGATTTTCTTAAGTTGGATCCTTCCACACTCATCAGATCAGATCTTAATGAAGACCCATAGGACTCTATTGATCAAATCCAAAGAGCTCTAGATGTCATGCATGTATCAAGTAAAGAGATAGTTGAGCTTACAACATGTAGATTAAAAAAGAAGGTTATATTTTGGTATGAAAACTGGTAACGATCTAGGGGTATCGATGCACTTTTAGCTAGTTGGAAAGTATTCAAAGAGGCATTTATTGATCATTACCTTTCATTTGAGATTCAAAAGATCCATGCAGATCAGTTCTTGAATCTTCACCAAAAGAATATGAGCGTGAGAGAGTACAGTATTTGATTTAACTCTTTGTCTAGGTATACTTCTAATATAGTAGCTACTATAGATGATAGATTTCATCAATATGTGGATAGATTAGATCCATATGTGGTTAAAGATTGTACCATTGCTGGTTTGAACAAAGATATGGATATAGCAAGGATACAACCTTTTGCACATAAAATAGAGGATCAGAGGCTGAGAAAAAGAACACAAAAATTGGAAAGAGGGTATTCCAAGAGGTCCAGATCTATGGGGCAGTTTATGGCATCCCAAGGAAAGTTTTATCCTTGGTTTTCTAATAGACTGCCTAGGCTATTATCTTTTTATTTTGTAGCTCGTACTCCATCACAGTTTTAAGGGTCCAAGGGAAATCAGTTTGGGCAAAGAAGTAAGAGTCAGAGTTCACGAGCAGCGAGGTATCAAGAGAAAGAGAGTATGAGACAATTAAGACCTCCACGGAAACCATGTGAACAATATGGAAAGTTTTTATAGGTGCATGTCAGTTTTGGATAGATGTTTGCTTTTGTTAGGTATGTCAGGGCATATGATGATATATTACCCACAAAAGGGCATGGATGGTATGGCGCATCATCATCATCGGTGCCTTCTTTACGTAGGGGTGTACAGCCTATAGGTCATGGTAGAGGTGTTAAAAAAGCATCTAGGTTTAGTGGATTTCAGAATCGTACATATGCTCTAGTGGATCGACAAAATTTAAAGGCTTCTTCAGATGTGGTTACAAGTACATTATCTATCTTTTCACATAATGTATATACATTAATTGATCTGGGTTCTACATTGTTATATGTCACTCCATTGGTTACTGGAAAATTCAAAAGAACACCGAAATTACTATTTAAGTTATTTGAAGGGTATGCGCCGGTTGGTGAATCTATTATAGCTAGGAGAGTGTATTGAAAATGTATAATAACTATTTATGGTCGTGATGCAATGGTTGACCTTGTTGATTCAAAAATGGTAGATTTCGATGTTATAATGGGTATCGACTAGTTGGCTTCTTGTTATGCCATAGTAGATTGCCGAACTAAGAAGGTGTATTTCCATTTTCCAAGAAAGGCAATACTTGAATGAAAGGGTATATTGGTGTGCCAAGAGGTAAATTTATTTCCTATTTTAAGGTAAAAAGGATGATTTCCATGTGTTACATATATCATCTAGTTAGAGTAAAAGAAAAGACAGGTGTGGAGCCACCAACTCTTCAAACTATTCCAGTGGTAAATGAATTTCCCGATGTATTTCTTGAAGTTCTTCTAGGTTTTCCTCCAAAACGAGAAGTAGAGTTTAGTATTAATGTAATTCCAAGTACTTAACCAATCTCAATTCCTCTATATAGAATGGCCCCGGCAGAATTATGAGAGTTGAATTATCAATTAAAAGACTTGCTAGAGAAAGGATTCATAAGGCCTTGTATGTCCCCTTGGGGTGCACCAGTGTTATTTGTGCATAAGAAAGATGGCTCATTGAAAATTTGTATTGACAACCGGCAACTAAATAAGGTAACTATTAAGAATAAATACCCCTTCCAAGAATTGATGATTTATTTGATCAGTTACAAGGCACCAAGTGTTTCTCAAAGATTAATTTGAGGTTGGGTTACCACCAAGTGAGTGTCAAAGAGAATGGTATACCCAAAACAGCTCAAACACGATATGGTCATTACGAGTTTCTAGTCATGTCCTTTGGGCTAACTAATGCCCCGCAGCTTTTATGGATTTGATGAATATGGTTTTTAAGCTATTCTTAGATGTGTCTGTGATAGTCCTTATTGATGATATTCTGGTTTATTCGAGATTAAAGGAGGACCAAGCCATTCACTCACGATGGGTGTTACAGATTCTTCGTAATCGTAAGTTATATGTAAAGTTCTCTAAATGTGAATTTTTATTAAAATCTATGGCATTCTTGTGTCATATTGTATCTAATGAATGAATAAAAATTAATGCCTGCGGAGATTTGCAGTTTCCTTGGGTTAGCAATTTATCGTAGAAGGTTTTTGAAGGATTTTCTTTAATTTCTACACCTTTAACAAAGCTAACACACAAAGCATCCAAGTTCCAATGGAATGACGCATATGAAAATAATTTCCAAGATCTGAAGAATAAGTTGACTTTTACACCCATATTGGTACTTCCAGAAGGCACAGAAGGGTATGCAGTGTTTTGTGATGCTTCAAGAATTGGCTTAGGATATGTGTTGATACAGTATGGTAAAGTAATAGCATATGCCTCAAGACAGTTGCGGCCACATGAGAAAAAATATCCTACACATGATCTTGAGCTAGCAGTAGTTATATATTCTTTAAAGATATAGCGCCACTACTTCTATAGGATTTATGTTGACATATATACTGACCATAAGAGTTTGCATTATATCTTTATCCAAAAGGACCTAAATTTGAGGCAGTGAAGGTGTCTTGAACTATTAAAAAACTATAATGTTGATATCTTATATCATTCGAGGAAAACAAATGTGGTAGTTGATGCATTAAGTAATAAGGCTTGGTGAGCACTTATGGGCATTCTACAAAAAGACAGGGGATGACTAAGGATCTACACCAACAAGCCAATTCGGGGGTTCTCCTTCTTGAAACTCCAGATAAGGGGCTTGTTGTGCATAATGCGTAAAAATCTTCATTAGTAGATAAAGTGAAAGAGAAGCAATATGCAAATCGTATTCTATTACAACTAAAGGAGAATATACAGTGGGGTATGACAAAGGCATTTTAGCTTACACAAGAGGGAGTACTTCAGTGCCAAAACAGATTGTGTGTGCCTAATGTAGATAGGCTAAGAAAGAGGATTATGATAGAGACACATCATTCAAGGTATTCCATCCATCTAGGGTCAACTAAAATGTATCATAATTTGAAAGAAATATATTGGTGGGGTGACATGAAGAAGAACATTGTAGAATTTATAGCCGAATATCCAAATGGTCAAAGAGTTAAAGTAGATCATCAAAATCCCGAGGGTTATATTTAATGTATAGATCTTCTAATCTGGAAGTGGGACATGATCAACATGGATTTGTCACTGGTTTTCCTCGTACATATTGAAGGTTCGATTCCATATGGGTAATAGTTGATAGGCTTACCAAATCAGCATACTTCCTACCTGTTAGGACCACTTATACAGTTAAAGAGTATGCAAAATTATATATTAAAGAGATAGTTCAGCTACACAGAGTACCAGTCTCTATTATATCATATAGCGGAGCTCAATTTACTATAAATTCTTAGAAGTCTTTTTAGAGAAATTTTGGATCACAAGTGAATTTAAGTACAGCTTTCCACCCTCAAACAGATGGACAAGTAGAAAGTACCATTCAAACACTTAAAGATATGCTAAAAGCTTGTGTATTGGACTTTAAAGGTAGTTGGGATGCTCATTTACCTCTCATTGAGTTCACCTACAACAATATTTATCATTTAAGTATCAAAATGGTACCATGTGAAGCTTTGTATGGAAGAAAGTTTAGATCACCAATTGGATGGTTTAAAGTGGGTAAAATTGCCTTGTTTGGGCCAGATCTTGTTCATCAAGCTATGGAAAAGGTTAAAGTGATCCAATAACGGCTGGAGATAGCCCAAAGCCAACACAAACTATATGAAGATATTAGAAGAAGGGGGCTAGAGTTTGCTATTAGTGATTGGGTATTCTTGAAGGTACCACCAATGAAAGGGGTAACGAGATTTAGTAAGAAAGGAAAACTAAGTCCATGTTATATATGCCTATATAAGATTATTCGGAGGATTTTCCAAGTTGCTTATGAGTTAGAGCTACCCCCAAGAGCTCTAACCAGTTCATCTAGTATTTCATATCTCAATGCTTTAAAAGTACATTAGAGATCCATCTCATATTACTCCTACTAAAGATGTACAAGTTATGAAAAATCTCACCTAAGAAAAAATACCTATTTCTATTCTAGATCGACGAGCTAAGAAGATAAAGAATAAAGAAATAGCTTCTATAAAAGTATTTTGAAGAAACCAGCAAGTAGAAGAGATCACATAGGAAGCTGAAGAAGTGATAAAATCCAAGTACCCCCATTTATTCAAAAATAAAGAGAAAGTTCAGGATGTTAAATTGGATTAATAACAAGTAAGTATAATATATAAGTACTATGTGATAATAGGAATAATAAACTTAGGCATGAACTTGTTTTGGTTGGACAGTTATGCTAACATTCAAGGATGAATGTTCCCGGGAAGGTGAGGATGCAACACCCTTATTTTGTATGTACTTGTTCTATTTATATGGAACTTGGTATAGCCTTGTGGTGTAGGTAACAGACAATATTTGTTATGCGAGTGTTGATGATGTAGATAGAGTTCTAGATACTGCCCATACATTTTAATGTGATGCGACCAAGTTAACATGAATACAACTATTTAACTTAGAATAGTAAACCGGTATTTGAATCTAAAGTTTAAAGTGACCAAGTATATACAAGTTTTAAGTTAGATTAAAGGGATTAAGAACTGAAAATGGAGTAATTTGTTGAGGTGCTTGCTTGACTTAATTAAGCTAGTAGGTGAGTCACCTACTTGAGTTACATGAGCCAAGATAATGTACCAAGTTCATGGATCAGATTTGAACCTTTATTAGTATACTTATTTGGGCCCAAATTAAGTAAAAGATGAAGGAAATAGAGAAAAGGCCCAATACTTAAATCTGTCAAGGCACAGTTTAATTGAGCCCAATCATAGATCAAGCAAGTAGGTGCATCACCTATTTGACCTGTTGAGCAGCTTGATCTCCTAAAGTAGGTGCATTACCTACTTGGACCAATTTGATAATTTTATGGTCCAAAATGCAATTAAATAGATATACAAAATAGGGCCTATACGGCCAAGTAACTAGTTATTTTCCTTTATTTCTAAGTCACAAAAAAAGATTATATTTCATAAATTCTCTCTACTTTTTCTAAAACAACAAGGAGAAGCCTTATATTTTCTTGTAGGGTTCTTGAAAAAAATCCAACCTTTGCAGGCCAAGGTAAGTGAAAATATTTAAGGTTTAGCTTAATTCTCCCATAGAAGATTAGGAAAATATGTTATTCATGTGTAATTATAAGCCCATGGAAGAATATAAAACAAGCTACCTGCTCATTTTTCTTTGTTATTAAGAGACCTCTTTTCTTATTTAGTTTAAAGTGTGAAGGAAATTTAAAGTTTTTGAGGAGTCAAATTAAAATGATAAGTTGCAAAAAATCAAGGTAAGGTGACTGCTCCATTTTGTCCTCCTTATATATGAGTTTAAGAAAGAATTATGGATGTGTTGTTATTAAGGAACTTAAGGGATGATGAGTTCAATATTTAATAGCTACGATAAAAGGAAATTTGGGGCTGTTTTGTGGACTATTTTATGTATAAATATTGGAGGCTGCCAGGTTGATGTTGGGAAAAGGTGTAATTAGTTTGTATTAAATACATAAGAAGGGTGTGATGGTACACCACCGAACTAATAGTTGTATACGTTTATTGCCCATTTTGTTTTATGCATTGTCTGAATGGTGTAATGAAGCCAAAGTTTTTTGGGGGATCTTATAAGAATATGTATGGTATGTGGATGTAATTGGAGGAGAAAAGGGCTGAAATAACACTCTTGATTGATAAATTAAGGCCTTACTGCCCCGGTATTGTTTTGTTGAAGTTAAGTATCCCAAATAGGTCGATTGGTTAGTAATACTAGTTCTACTATATACTTTATTTTAGATAAGCAATCCTAAAGTCAGGACGTCAATTGGATTAACATTGGAGTTGTACGACCAAGTATGTAAGGCTAATCTATGTCGTGTTCTTTGGCATGAAATCCAACACTTTTGGTACAATGTAAGCTTCTAAAGATTTCCCATAGTAAATGATACCTAGTAGAAGCACGTGATCTCCCATCTAGATAACGGCCTTTCTCCCGCTCCCTAATGTGTTAAAATACCTCACCACATGCTTATTATCAAGTTTACATTTTTACATTCACTAGCAAGTCTCAAGAGTTCTTCTTTAAGTCAAATAAGACTCGTATGTTATTTTTAGCTCCTAAATATTTCATTCGAGTACAATCTGCTCCATACCTCTTTTTCATTGCATTAAGTTTTTATTCACATATCTCTTATTGGTATATTATTATTCAAAGGTACAAAAATGTTATGACCACCAAAGTAACAACTTCAAAGTCTAAATAAACTAAGTAAAGCAAATCTTAATTGAACGAGTGGAAGCTCAGGGGTAAAAGCCTAGCATAGGCTGATCCCAATCTATTTACACGTGGGTAGCAGCTCAGCGACGTAATCCTTGCATGTACCAATCCCAATTTATGTATTTACAACTAATCAGTTGGTCATTTGTATTATATGACTTACAAAGATGATGAAGTAAGAAGGGTGAAATAAATAAAAGAATGTAATGTACCTTATCCCACAAGTATATATAAAGGTGGTCTACTAGCACTATTTATACACTTGTACCTAATTTTTATTGAGCTCTTGTATCATGTGTAGTACCTTTAGTGTTACATATTCAGTACATACTTGTGTACTGGCATCCCTCACGGGTGACCTACTTTTCATGCTACAAGAACAGGTACTTCAGCTAATACGCCTCCCCTATAGAAGCAAGGATATCCAGCGACTATTAGCTCCAGGTTGACTCAAGGATTTCTGAGTTTGTTTTATATATTTTGGTACTGTCCAGTAGTTAAGAGTAGGGCGGAGGTTTGTTCCGGTCATAACTAAGTGTCTATGTATCTTTTACTAGCTTTGTAGACCAATGTAAAATTAAGCATGGTAGTGTCTTATCCCTTAGATGTTGTAGCCCCAACGGCCAATGCTTGTATATATAATTTTATGCTTGCCCACGTAGTTGTTCTCATCGATGCATTGTGTCATATTTTGCAGAACCATTGGTTATCATATTTATATGCATTAGATGTACAGAGTCATAGACCGGTGCTCTCGGGCCTTTACGGCTATGGGTGCCTGTCCGCCCCAATGGGATTTGAAGCGTGATATAAAATATTTTATTTTATATATGCAAATCCACCTCAAAAATAGTGACTGTTTGACTAATCAATTTAGACGTATTCTCTCACCTTATTTCCTATGGAATTTAATTTCAACATTGGGTTCTATATTTGATATTGACTATTTTATACTTCTAATGAGGTGTAATTTGAATGTATTAGTGATGTACGTTATGAGCATATGAATATTTATGAAACTACATATTGCACATGAAGAAGTATGAAAATGCTATGGAATTATCATCAAAGGAGACGAGGGTGAAATGTTGAGCTGTCAGGAGACCTTTGCGCAAAAATAGTTTTTTCATAGTTTTAAAATGTGAGTTAGGATATGTTACGATGGGTTACCTAATTTCCAAGGTAATCAGACATGTATCCGACAAGAAAATCTAATACTCCCTCCATCTCAATTTATATGAGTTAGTTTCACATGACACGATGTTTAAGAAAAAAAATTAAAAAATTTGTGCTCTAAAATAAGTCATAGATATTTGTGTAGCTGTAAATTATTTCACTAAGTGTAAAATAGATATTTCAAAGTTAAATTATTACAAAATAGAGAAATGTTCTTTTTTTGGGAAGTAAATAAAAAGAAAAGTGAGTCGTACAAATTGTGAAAGAGGAGTCACTAAAAATTTGAAAATTTCAACTTTTTATTTGAGATTTATGTGTCATACATTGACATATAATTTTTTCTTGCCTAGAGAAAGTTCATGACACTGAGTACGTTGAAATAGTCTCCATTGAGATTAAGTTATAGGTTAGAGTTTGGGCACATTGAGATCTTTCTTATTATGGATGGAGTTTTTGAAATTGAGTTGGATAGTACATTGAGATTGTTTGTACTTGCATATGGAGTTAGTTCATTTGACACATAATAGACAACATGAGTATTCTTCATGGATCACGCTCTAGGACACCCAGTAGAGTTAGTATATGCTAAGAATATGAGTAGTACAGTGGTACTTGCATCACATTGTATGACAACATATGATTCTTATATAATTTTTGGACTGTATAACTTGTCTAGGGTTGTATGTAGTGAAAGTTGAGAGGATTTGGAAAAGTGACCACTTAGAAAACTTAATTTGAGAAATATCCACCTAATTTTTTTTTCATTTATTTTCTAGGGTTGGGTTTGGAAAAAATAAAAAGTGGGTAGGGTTGTGGGGTCATGAGCCTCTTTAACATTTTTAAAAGTTGGGGATAAATATAACTTTGTAAAAATATAATATGGTCCCTTTTTATATTTATTAAATATTTAAATTTTTTATTTAATAAATTCAACAACTTTTCTCTCTCCTCAAACATTCTTCTTCTCCCGATTTTTCTTCATAGTTGTAGAGAAAAAAATATTGCTCCCCAAGTCAAAAATTTTCAGCTTCTCTTACTCAAGTAAGTTTAATCTTCTTCCCCGATCAGTTTTAGATCCATTTTAGTATTTTTTTTTTGTTCTATTTTGTTTAGCCGTTCTTCAATTTTGATAAAAACTGCAATGTTTTCATTGAATTTGTCAAAATTTAAGTATTTTTGGTTAATATTGTCGATTCTGCATATTTAATTGTGTTTTGCTTTGGATAATAGCTAGAAAAATTTTTAATTTTTATATTTATATTGCATCTGGATTTTGAAATTTTTTACTGAATTAGACCCATTTTAACAGTATTTCTGTTGTTGTGAAATACACTTCCAATATCTAGAGAAGTTGAAACTTGATTTGCATGTTTGATCTGAGGCGTTTTTTCATTATTCTTAATAGACTAGTGGTTGATAGATAGACCACTATAGATTTGTTTTGTTGTATTTTTGCATTTATTTTAGTAGACCAGTGGTCGATAAATCGACCGCTGTAGTTTTATTTTTGGTTGTACATCATAAATCGTGAAAGTTCATAAAGCAGTAAAAGTGCTGCTTCCACTGCTTCAAGCAGTAGGAAGCGAAAAGCTGAAGAAGTTTCCAAAACTTCAAAGAGGAAAAAAGTTGTAATTGATGAATCCGAGTAGGAAAGTGAATCAAAAATCATTACCGAGAGTGATGAATTTGATGAAAGTAGTGCACATAAGAGTGATGATGTTAAGGACAGTGAAGGGAAAAGTGAAGGAGAAAGCGAAGAAGAAAGTGAAAGTGATAGCGATGAAGATGAGGACTGGTGAGATAGTGGATATGGGGAGGAGAAGGATTTACTATCCTTGACAATTTTTGCAAGAGACATCTCTGTTGTGTTGTATGGCCTAACAACTTGGGTGGATGACTTAGGTTCTTTTTCTGTAAAGATTTCAATAAGAGTAAGAATTGCGGTTTATCCAGAGTTTAGAAGGATCCTAGTTGAACAAAAGTTATATATTAATTTTAAGAAGACTTATTTTGGACACTTGAGACATATGTCGGAACATTTTAAGTTTAATGGATAGATATTCATTATGTGTTGCTGCGACATATAAAAAATAATTAAAAACTACATAAAATTTAGTTTTGTGTGAATGGTAAGCCAGCTTATTCTAGCTTAAAGAAATTTGTTCTGATTACGGGGCTGAAATATTTAGCATATCCCTACAAATCAAAAACAAACAAAGTCCTCCAAAATGGTGAAAGCTTTTATTTTAAGGTGATGAAAAACAAGAGCATTACTGCTGCAACATTGATTAGCCTGATCAAAGGTATGTTTTAGTTTGGTTTGTGCACTCGATGCTGCTGGAAAAGAACCCTTCAAAGAAGGTAGATAATTTAGATTTCTTCGAGAGGTATCCATGAGGAAAAGAGTCATTTGGGATGACATTGAGCTATTTGAAAAAGAAGATTGATTTGAGCAAGCGAAAAGAAGTATTTGTGAAGAGGAATAATGTATAGTACGCTTTATATGGCTTTCCCTGGGTGTTTCTGGTACTTATAGTCTACCATATTATCGATTTATTATAGACTCTTACCAATTTATGTACCAATACATAGACCCTATAGATTTATTTATGCTTTTATTGATTGCAGGTTTGGATATATGGGGCATTTCACATCTTGGAAGGTACGACGGTAAGTCATTGGATTCTCCTTTGCCCATTCTCCATCTTCTTAGATGGCACACATCGAAGAGCGACAACATAAGGAAAGGCGACTCATTTAAGTACAAAGGAAATATCACAAAGGTAAAAGTGTACTTATTATAATATGATAATAATATTATTAAATTAGTGAATATTGTGTAATTTATATTTTTTTATAGATTGTGCACTCGTACCTTACCCCTATTGTCCATGAGATGGAGCAGACCTACATAAAAATATTTAAGCCATACATAGACGAAGTTAAGGACATGTCCATTAATACCTTGAAGGCACAGTTAAAAGGAGCGATTGTCCTTACTTCATCAGTGGAGGTCGCATATGAAGATAAAGATTTGGGTGGTCATAATTATGTCCTAAGTCCAATATGTACCTGTGATCATGCTGGTTCAAGTGGACTCAAAACTACATCAGACACTTCTAATGATGAAGACCTACATGAGCATTTTGCTTTACTCGAGAAAACTGTTCTCAACATTGCTTCTTTTGTTAGCGATGAGAGGCTGGAGAGAATCGAGAAGAACATGAAGAAGCAACAAGATGAAGGTAAACTAATTTACTTTTTGTTATTCCCATTTAATTTTCTTGCATAATTTTGATAATCCTTTCAAAATAATTAGCGCACCTCGATAGTCCTCTCATAGCCGACATCAAGTAAACCTTGAAGAACTTGCAGTCATAGTGACTGACATAGCAGCAGCAAATGAAAAAGTGAAAGAAAAAGAAATGGAAAAAGAAATAGCAAATGAACAAGATAAGAAAGAAGAAGAATAAAAAAGGTGAGGAGATGACAGCTAAAGAAGAAGTATAAAATAACGATAAAATAGAAGAAGATAGTGAAAGGAAATCATCAAAAGAAAAAGAAGAAAAAGAAGAAGAAGAAGAAGAAGAAGAGGAAGAAGAGGAGGAAGAAGAGAAGGAAGAAGAAGAAGAAGAAAAAGAAGAAGAAGAAGGAGAAGAAGAAGAAGATTAGAAGAAGAGGAAGAAGAGGAAGAAGAAGAAGAAGAAAAAGAAAAAGAGGAAGAAGAAGAACAAGAAGAAGAGGAAGAAGAAGAAGAAGAAGAAGAAGAAGAAGAAGAGGAGAAAGAAGAAGAACAAGAACAAGAACAAGAACAAGAAGAAGAGGAAGAAGAAGAAGAACAAGAAGAAGAAGAAGAGGAAGAAGAAGAAGAAGAAGAAGAAGAAGAAGAAGAAGAAGAAGAAGAGGAAGAAGAAGAAGAAGAAGATTAGAAGAATAGGAAGAAGAGGAAGAATAAGAAGAAGAAGATTAGAAGAAGAGAAAGAAGAGGAAGAAGAGGAAGAAGAGGAGGAGGAGGAAGAGGATGAAGAGGAGGAGGAGGAGGAGGAGGAGGAGGAGGAGGAATAGGAATAGGAAGAGGAAGAGGAAGAGGAAGAAGAAGAAGAAGAAAAGGAAGAAGAATAAGAAGAAAGTAGAAGAAGAAGAAGAGAAAAACGAGAAGAAGAAGAAGAAGAAGAAAAGAAGAAAAAGAAAAAGAAGAAGAGAAAAATGAGAAGGCAGGATGAAAAAATAGTGGCTGAACAGGAAGATGAAAATATTGAAGTAGAGAAGAAATCAGAAGAATAAGACAAATAAAGAAAATGAGAAGAAAGAAGTAGAAGAAGAGGAGAAAAAATATGAAGAAAATAAAGTGGATGTGATAGGCATTATTAAGAAACCCAATAATGATAACATATAATTTGGTAGTTTTGAACAAAGAATTTTCTTAATGATTTGTTGTTTTTAATGATTTAGTTTTTATGGATAATTGAATTACATATATTTGACATCTCAATGATGACATTTACTGATGAAATTATGTTCAGTTATTCCATTGTCTTATTCGATTAAATATTTGATTGTATTGTGTTACCAGTTCAGCTATTGTCCTAATTTATGGAGGTCGATGGCAAATATTATAGAAGTCGTTCTCTATACTTTAAAGACTGCACCCATGATCAATTTAATAAATCACATATTTAAAATGACAACAAACAAGTTTACTGTTATATATTGCATTATTTTACCAATTCAGTAACTATAATGGTTTACAGAGGTCGATGATAAATGTTATAGAAGTGATTCTCTATTAATTATAGATTACACCCATAATTGATTTAAGAAATTATAAATCTATTTATTCAATTTCCTACATCCCTAATATACCTTTCCAGAAAGCCAACACCAATAACAAATCATACAATAATTTTTTTAGGCCATTTTCTTTTTCTTTTGCTAAAATCAACCTTTGCTTTAGTTGATCCCTCTCCATTTTGATTTCTTTTAGTGATCCTTTAAGTAATCTCTTTGTTCTTTCGCTTCTTTTAACAATGTCATGAGTGGATCTCTATTTTCTTCAGATTTTCTAAACCTTTGTAGTATTTAAAACTTAAAAGCACTTTTAAAATTTGATGTCGATGGGCTCCTCGTCGGTGAGTCTTCCACAAGCCACTTAAAAAAGAGCATCCACCATTATCCTTGACCAAAAATAAGTTATTACATGAATTTTCTTACTTAAACCAAAAAGAAAAAAGATAAATCACATTTCCATGTACGCACTCACCTTGCTAACCGCACAGTTAAGGAATTTTCAACCTGAATTCAAATCGGTGCGTGACGTCCTCAAAACAGCTGGATTGCCACAACGACATAAATAGGACACTTTTGTATTTGATGTTTGGGATTCTTGAGACGGTAGTTGTTTAAAAATGAACAAAAAATAAATCTAAAAAAAGGAGTGTTAAAACAAAAATAGTCTTCCTTTTATACAAAAAAGAAAGTGAGATATTACCGTTGCATGTGATTTGACATGTACTTATTGCCATTACAAAAATCTAATATTTAAATTTTATTACTGCTGGACCTCTTTCTTAGACCTTAAATATAATTGATGTCTTCTCTTACGTTGGGCATATGATGAACTGTATAGATCAACACTCGATCAATGCTAAGGTATATGCGGGTTGGTGCAACAGTCAAAAACGCATTAGTACATAGTAAAATGTTTAAATAAGTAAGTAAATAAAATTGATTTGAGGGCCATAGTTTGTGTCCAGTGTAAATCATAGACTAAAAACCTTGTCAATAATATACCGTATTGGTTTATTGCCCTTAGTAGCATATTAAAAAAAAGAAAATAATTAATTAATAAAAAATAAATGATTGGATTTTATTTAATTAAATGAGTTTAAATAAGTCATGAGATCGTATAAGAGTCCACGTAAATTGGAGAAGGTTATCAAAGATGTGTGAGTATGGGTAGTAATTGTACAACCAACATCTTCAGGGTAACGTTTACCCAAAGCACAAGTATGTTATGGGAAATTCATTTATTCAACTACAACTCATCATCTCACATCTTTGATCACCACTTTCAATTTACATAGACTTTTATACGATCATATGATATGTTTAAGCTCATTTAATTGTATAAATTCCAATCATTTATTTTTTATTAATTATTTATCACCTTTTTAAAATATGTACTAGTCATGGTCTATAAATATGTATCATAGTCTAGTTATTTAATTGTGAAAGTAGTGCACAGTTTATTCTAGACTATATCAGGTCGAGTAAAGAACTTAGCATAGTCTAGCATAAACTATGGCCGACTTCACTAATAAACGAACTAAACTACGATACATATTTATAGATCATAACTAGCACATATTTTAAAAAGAGATTAATTAATTAATAAAAAATAAATAATTAGATTTTATGCAATTAAAGGAGCTTAAAAAAGTCATGTGATCTTATAAGAGTACACATACATTGAAGAAGGTGATCAAAGATGTGTGAGGATGGGTAGTGGTTGTACAACCAACATCCTTAGGGCAATGTTTATCCAAAGCACAAGTATGTAGTGAGGAATTCATTTGTTCAACCACTACCCATCCTCACACATCTTTGATCACCTTCTCCAATTTACGTTAACTTTTATACGATCACATGACTTGTTTAAGCTTATTTAATTATATAAAATCTAATTATTTATTTTTTTATTAATTAATTAATACTTTTTTTCACAATATACTAGTAAGGGCAATAAACCAATACTGTATATTATTGACAAGGCTTTAAGTAAATGATTACAATGGACACAATCGATGATCCTCAATTCAATTTTATTTATTTAATTATTTATATACTTTTTTCACGACATGCTACAAAGGACAATAAACTAATATGGTATATTATTGACAAAGCTTGCAGTCTATGATTTACAATAGACACAATCGATGGTCCTCGATTATAATTTATGATAAAGCTTGTAGTCTATGATTTACAATCGATACGATTTTATTAATTTAATTATTTATATTTCACCAACCTACATAATGGAATTCATCGATTATGTAGAAAGTCACGCATAGATATTGATCTCAGTCAATCATATACTACATCGACCTTGCATTTAATTTTGTAGTAATCAACAAAATCATTGATAGACCAAATTCATTATCAATTAGCATGTATAAATTTTAAAGTATGACAGTTGTTTCATTTATCTTCTAATAGGGGAAATTGTAAAAATTCAAACAACAATAAATTGTAAAATTAAAGTATAGAAAATATGTTGGAAACATAAAATACTTTATTTCATTAGTTCATTACAACAGTGTTTAACAAAATATGAACATAAAAATATGAGCAAAAGGGTAAAAGAAAGAAGCTTTCATCTAACAAACTTTCTAACCATGAAAGCTTTTTTCAATGAACTTAGAACTACAACTACAACAGAAATCAAAACCTAATCTAAGGGGATAGTGGGGGTGATCGACTCATCGGGATCCATGTCTATTCTCTCCACGATCGTCCATAAAAAATGGGTAATACACCAGAGTTCATGGTGGAAGTGATCCCTATCCTAAACCAGACTATATAAGAGACGATCTAGGTTATTTTGAAGGAGGAGAAGGATGTGGCAATATTGGAACCAAACTGTCCTTCGTGGTCTGAGTGAAATTCTCAGCATCTGATCATATTTGTCAAGTTTGTTGGTTAAAGAAGATGAATATTGTGTAGAGTTGATGGTTGTTTATATAGACCAAAATAGAAGACCTTTGGTCTTCCCGTCCAATGGTTGGTCGATGCATGGATGAATAGAAGTTGAGTAGGTAATATATACCCAATCGATGCAGCATGTGAGTGGACGTACAACAGCTTTTTTTATGTGTCATAAATACCCAACTATTCTTCTATTCGATTGAATAATAAGGCTTTTTAGTAAACTTAAAATAGGATCGATAATAAATGTTGTTCGATATAAAGAATACTCCCAATAGACTTAACACACAATATATGCTATAACTTAAAATGTCAATAATAGACATAGAGCAAAATTGATAAAAATGATATCAATCAGACAACTGCAGGGATGTCAAAATGCATACACTGCCATGACTTACAAAAACATATATTTATATAAGTCTATCTATGATTTGTTGTTATTACAAGTGGTTCTGTTGTGTCTGGGTCTCTTGCACAGTGAAACTTGTTCCTCTTCTTCATCTTAAAAGCCTTGCACACACCTTCAACATGTTTTCTTTTTTGCCTTCCGAGTTTGGTCTAGACAAGGGGTGGAATAATGTTCACATCTATTAATTATTGTGAAATGCACCATTCAAACTCTAAATGAACAACGATAATTGATTCTGAATACACAAAGCAGTACTCTTCCACTTTATACATAGGCAAAGAGTACTCGTAGATGGTCAAACCAAAATCATCACCATGCTTTGATCGTAAAACTACCATCGCATGAACGGATGGTATTTTGACCGTCAAACTTCCTATAAGAACATGACTTTTTTAGTAGGTTGACTTTGTCCATACGACCACTGTCGAACACTGTGAATTAGTTGTCATCCCCTTTTATATTCTCCACATAGAAAGAGTCTCTCTCGCTCATATTATCCCATACGTTCTTTTTGGCAGCCAACACAAATTTGTTATCCTTATAGTTGAGGATATAACCATACCTCTCCCTGAATTTCTCACCAAACCTCTCAGCAATCGAATTAAATTTGGATTCCACGAGGTACTCTCTTTTGGCAATCAACAGAGAGTTAATTGAATCGGCAATACTTATGGTCATCACATCATACCTATTGCCGGGGAAATTTCCCTTCTCCACTTCTCAAATCCAAGATCATTCTTGAGGAAAAAGGCTAGCTCGAGACAATTATTCTTAAATTCCTTAAAATAGTCGCTAAACTTCTTAGAAGAATATACCTTTGCCGCATGGTAGAATAAATAGCAGAAATCTCCACATTGGTAATTTACCTAGAGATTTTCACCTTGGTTCCTCATGCATTACCCGTGATGAGCATAGTTTTAAGCCCTCGTAATGTCATTGGTGATACTCTTGTGCCTGTTAGAGATAAAGCATAATTTGGCCAATCGACCACTATAGACTTCAGCTTCTCAAAGAAGAACGTCCAAGATGCATTATTCTTCTTGTTAACAATGCAAAAGGCAATAGGATAAATATAATTCTCTGTATCCTCATACTTATCGTGTAAATGAGTGTCGTTGACTACAATAAACTTTCTCATGTAGGCAAATCCCCTAATGCAAGGGACCAAGGCTAAAGAGTAGTACATAAACCAAAAATCATCCTTGCTCACCATGATGGAATAGGTAGATGAAACGCCCTGGGTTTCTAGACCTTAGAAAATTTCCTAGATTTCTAGTCTCTGGATAGGATACGACTAGGGGAAATGACTCGTACACTAGGATACGAGTGGTATGGGTTAGTCGTATGCTGACCAATATTAGTTGGTGGGTTAGATTTAGTTTCTGGAATGGATAACTTGGGTGGTATGAGTCATATCAGTGGACACGTGTCATTTGGTTTGGATCTTTCCTTCACTTAATTTTAGACTTAGTAGACTAAGTTGGATCTAAGTACGAATGGCTTACCATGAGCCATAAGCCAGGGTACAGATCATAGGTACCAGTCGCATGCATAGATATGGCATGGTTTAAGGCGAGTCATACCTTGGAAAGTATTGGGTCCAAAGGAGATGGCCTTGGGTATGAGTGGTGGGTACCACTTGTATTAGAGGGTACGACTGGAATGGATAGTTATATCCCTCTGACGATATTTTGGTGCAGTTTAAGTGAGGGCAATTTGTATATTTCCCCACTTAACCTGATGAGGTCCCACGACTTTTAACTCACTTGGGAGGTTATTTTCCTTGTTATTCTATTCTTTAACACTTTGAAAAATACTCTCTAATCCTCTCTAAAGTTCTTGGGCAAGGGAAGCTAGGGTTTCATCTTAAGGATTAATTTGGGGCTTGTATTGGTGAGTTTTCTCCAACATCTTCTTGGTTTAAGGCATGTTCTCTTCCCTCATTATTAGTTCTAACTAAAGAAATGGTTTTATACAATGTTTTCATGGTTTGATTATTGTATGGTTTTGGATTTTCAAATATAATTTGGGGGTTTTGGTTATAAATGCTTGGTTATGATTTTTCCATGTTTTAATTATGCTTTTATATGCTTTAATGGTGGTTTTGGATAATTGGTTTTATGGGAATGGTTATTTGGTAATTGGCTTTGGTTTTAGAAATACTATTCCCCCAATGTGCTTGATAAAATTCCTATGAGAATGTTTTCACCATATTGTTAGATTTTTAAATGAACTTATGCATGGTTTAAACTTGGTAATGGAACCCTAAATGGTTAAATGATTTGGAATGTTCAATATGGAATGTCTTAGGGTTAGCAATAATTCTTGTGGGATACAATGGAATCCCTAAGTAATCATAATAATGGAACACTTGTGGGGTACATAGGACTCCCACAAGTTAATTGGATAATGTGATATATGGGTACATATGAATCCCTTGATATCTAAAAGGTTTGGCTAAGGACAATACTTGCAAGTTATAGTCGGTATGACGATACCACTATTAATAACCTTAATTAATAATAAATAGAATAATGGCTTGGTTGGTTGGAAATAGTTTTATTTGGGTAATAAAGGTAGGATGTGATGGCTAACCGTGAAGGTGGAAGTTCAACGGATGAACTCTGGAAACTCATATTTGTTGACATGAGAGGTAGGTCATGTGTAATGCCCTGAGTCTGTACCTCAGATGCTACACGATGCTTATGACCTCGAAGGACCACAAGCTAACCCATGACTGATATCTACTGTGAGCACTGAAACATGATACTGTAATTAATGCAAAAAATAGGCTAAAATGCCATAAGGTTCAAAATCTGTAAATACTGACAAAGTGTAGCAATTGAAATAACAATCTGTAAAATTGAACACTGTCTGAAAACTAGTTTGAAAACCTCTAATATGAAACTGTCTGAAAGTGGAGTTGATGGGACAATCCCCCAACTATATCCATTGATGTGTAAGCTAATGCTAACACATTTGAGGTGTTTAAATAGAAATAATTGTAAAGTCTTAAGCAACTTTTGTTATTTTTGATTGCTTTCTCTTTGATATTGCAGTAAAGTTAAGATTCAAGAAAACCAACGACAATAAGTCAATAGAGATAAACTTGGAGCAAATAGAAATCAAAGTATAGTTGACAACTTGTCTGATAAGTCGTCAGCTCTATGATAAGTTGTCAAAGTCATCATTAGCCTTGGAAAGTGTATGGGAATTAGATTTTGAAAGTGACGACATCTGCTAATAAGCCATCAACTTTGTGATAAGTCGTTAGGATTACCGTCAGCCTTAGGCAGTAATCAGAAGTTAAGTTAAAGAAGTGATGACATCTTTGATAAGTCATCATAATTCTGATAAGTTGTTGAGAATACTGTCAGCCTAAGGCAGTACATGAGATTTGAAGTGAAGAAGTGACGACATCTCTGATAAGTCATCATAATTTTGATAAGCCGTCAGGAGTTGGTCATCAACCTAAGACAGAAATCATCAAACTTGGAGGAGGAGATGACGACAATGTCTAATAAGTCGTCAAACTCCTGATAAGGCGTCACACTTTGTCGTTAGCTGTGCGAGAAAAAGTTGTATCTGTGATTTGATTTCAAATTTAGCTCTTGGTATTTAAGGGAAAGTTCTTAGGTTTTATTAGGGTGGACATTCATCTTGAACTTCATGACATTAATCCATTTTTTTCTCGATTTTTTAAGGCTTAACATCTGGAACTTATTTCAAAATACTACTTTACTTCTCTTTGGTCTCTAAACTTAGATTTCAATTTTCAATTCTTTAAATTAGTTGTGGGATATTCTTCTTGAATTCAGGAAGAGAATCAATTTCTGACTACATCTTTTGTAAGTTTAATTACTTTGAATTATGAGTTCAGTTGTTGTTATCGCTTTCTTTCTCATATGGAAATAAAACCCATAACTAAGGTTGTAGGATCTATGATTATTCCTTCATGAATTTAATAGTTGGTTAGGGTTTGAGTGTTGTGGGAACATATTGATAATTCCTTTGTAATGATTGTTTTCTATTAATTGCAAGTAATATATCTAGCGTTATGCTTGTTTGCTCTAACTGAGAAATAAACTAAAGGTAACAAATTATCAATGAGGATTTAGGAAGGTTAAGTTCTCATCTAATGATTAATGTTGTAATAAGATTGATCAACTCGACATAAAATCAGTATGAATAGAATGTTTTCCTAAGTTCAAGAGAATTAGGGAGTTCAACATCTAGGTAGGTTGAGAAACACTTAGATGGAGTGTCGAAACTGATAATATGGTGTTTCCCACAAGTCATGAGAACCCAGTACTACAACTATCATTCAATGAGCGGTTAATAATCATAGTGATCACAACTCTAGTTTCTCTGTATCATTGATTTGAAATATTGTAGTTTAAACTTTGAGTTCTAAGCGAATTAAAGTGGTAATAACTTTTGTTCAATCATTAAAAACCCTCATTTTATCTTTTTGTATCATTTGTTTAAATTTAACTTGTAGCTATAGTTTCAAATTAGTTTAATCACCACTCACATTGTTCCTCGTAGATTCGATCCAGACTCCAAAGTTGGATAAATATATTAACGACGACCGCCTTGCACTAAATTAATGTGTAAGTTAAGCGTTATCAAAAATGGCACCGTTGATGGAGAACAATTTGGTGTATTGAGTTGGTTTGGAATTTTAGCCTACTTGCTTGAATTCAAACTTGTAAATATTGTTTCTATTTTTTATTTTATTTTTTGTGTTAGGTAGATTTTTATTTTAGTTTACTTATTACTATGGCATCGTTGAATGAACATGAGCTTAGTGGTTGGAAATCTTATCTTGATGATCTATGTCCATATTATGAAGGACCTCACTTTTGACAAGATTGTAGATATGCTCCCCGGAGAGATATGTATGCACCATCTCCATCCTACCGGGAGTATAATTGTTCTTTATGTGGTGGTCAAGATGGACATTGGAGTGATTGCCAAAATGCCCCCTCCCCGTATTGTGCTAACCCAAATTCTAGTTTTTCTTATGAGTTTGATAGGCCTTATGGTCAAGAAAAGAAACAAAGAAGCACCAAAAAGAGTGGCATTGAAGCTATGTTTAAACAAATGTTGGATCTCTAGAAATAAACGTTTGATATCATATGTGATATAAGTCAAGACATGAAGCAATCATTCATGAGGAGATGAATATAGAGGTCAATCATTCAAAGCATTTTTCTATATTATGTTTAGATGATATCTTGTCTGTGGAATTATTTAAAATAATGAAAGAGTGTGAAGATGAGGACCAATAACCCTATATTGATATTGAGTTTGATGTTGAGCAACCCTCAGTGATTTCCTAACTAATAGAACCAACCATGAGAGATGATACCAAGATTGAGGAAATAGTGCTAGAGGCAAAAGAACAAACCGAGCCAGTCTCTTATAAAGACTCTAACCCAATTTGAGGTGAAGAGGTCAAGAAGGATGCAACTCTAAAATTAGGGAGAAAATCTCACTCGAATTACTTTTCAATATTATACTTAGTGGATGTGATGAAAGTCGAATCATCCAAGTAAATGATGAATTTTGGAAATGAGGAAGAAAATTCCTATATTTTGGAGTTTGTCTTTCCAAAAGGGTTAAATACAATCCCAATCTTGAAGGCCAATAACCTTAAAGATCGATGTCCATTTAGTGGATTTTTAAGATTTCACCATTGTCAAATGATCCCACACGAAAGTTCAATGCAAAATTGGGCAAGCGATTCAAGTCTTCGAAGTGGCGTGATAGAACTTTCCTTATCATTCTCTCACATTTGCCCAACGCACCTCAAAGATGTAAAGATCGAAAAATGGGTCGACGATTCAAATTGTCTTAGTGGAGGGATAAAGGATGAAGCACTTTCAAGGTATCTTGATGAATTCTGAGTAGTCAAAATAACCAAGTCGTGCCGCGACATTAAATCAGGCGCTGCTTGGGAGTCAACCCAAGGAATTTTGTTGTTTGTATTTGTATTATGTGATTCACATCAGATCTCTGCACCTATGGTGCCACAGGTATGTTTCTAACTCTCTTGTTTTAGTTTGACACATTGGGGACATTGCATGATTTTAGGTTGAGGGTGGGGCTACTTGTGGGTGTTGATGTCCTCTTAGAGTTTTTTTTTGCTGTGCCTCTTTTCCTCGGAGTCTTGTTCCTAGTAGAACCGGCATGTTTAGGCGTATTGTGTTATTTTGTGATGTGTTGTGGTTAACTAGGGGGAAATAAAGTATCTAGGATAGTTGACATATTTTTTTTTATTTTTCTTGAAATGATAAATACCTTTCCAATTATCTATCTAGTAACAATGTGTGTGCATCTATATGTGACTATGGTGAATCTTTTTATGGCATTTGTACTAGGGACATGATAATCACTGTAAATAATTGCATAAATTGAATGGGTAGTAGCTTGTGATGTACCTTTGGGCTATGTGTGTGTGAGATACTACCTAGTTTCTGTTGTGTGTTAAATCCAGAACTTACTTGGTTGGTCTTACCTTGGTTGTAGGATAGCGGTTAGGAAAGGATCATAGACTATTGTTGATATTAGTCCACTTTTAGCCTAAATGACCTTCCATGTGTGAATAATATCCCTTGATCCTGATTCTGAGCCTGAATGCCTATTCTCTTTATTATATCTATCACCTTCCCATTTGTATCACAATGAACCTATTTTGGCCCTGGTCCTCCTTGGACATTGTGCACTTTGGCTTAAGCAAATAGCCTAAGTGAAGGGTAGTTATCATAAGGGTGGGTGATGTAAAATGAGTATGAAGAAGGGTAAAAAAATATGCAAGGCTGGGTGTGGTAGAAAAAGAATGAGAAAAGAAAAGTTGTAAAAAAAATAAAATGATTGAATAAAAACTGCACCCATCTTAAATGTGCTTTAATCAAGAAAGGGAGAAACAAGGTAAAGGTTAATAAGTGATACCCCAAAAAGAGTGAAGTGCCAAGGAGGCTTAGTTGCTTTAAATATCCTTGTGTATCATACCATCCCCAAGCCTACATTATAAGCTGAAGAAAAGTCCTATAGTAATCCTAACTTAACTGTCTGAAAGCTTTAATAATGAAAATAAGGGAAGCTTATGGTATTTGGCATACATTGACTGGAACTTCTTTCTGAGAGTGAGTGTCTCTTGACCATCCCCTCATTGACATGCTTGAGTTCACATATGAGTAAGGAGGGACTTTTTTACTGTAAGGGCACATCGATTGCATTACTAGTTGCCTACTTGTTTGGGAAGTGTAATTTGTATATAGGCATGATTATTATTGCTAATTTGATGCCATATATTGATTCCCTTGTGTTACATTGTTGATTTTCAGTAATATTCACAGTTGAGTTTGAGATGATTGACCTTGGAGATGGTAAATATGTTTTGAACTAAAATGGATGATTGACTGCCGAATGTTCTTTGTATCCTCTTAGTTATGTTTAAGTTGCTTGAGAACAAGCAATTGTTTTAAGCAATTGTATCAACTAAAATAACAATCTGTAAAACTGAACACTGTCTGAAAACTAGTCTGAAATGCCTTTAATATAAAACTGTCTGAAAGTGGAGTTGATGGGACAATCCCCAACTATCTCTATCTATTGAAATACTAAGTCTACTGTAGTAATGAAATGAAAGAATATCCTCGATAGATAAGGAATAACTACTAAATCTACTATTGGATGAATCTAGATCTATCTATGTACAGTCAGGAACCTGAGCGTCTAAACCTATGATATAAGACATCATAGCGCAAAGAAAGAGTATGCGTCAGTACGTGGAATGCACTGGTATGCTAGATGAGGCAAGGCTAAATACAAGGGTTCATATACATGAACAATAACTGACTGAATGATATAGAGAAACTAAACATGAGAGTACGTAGATAATCTAAACTACTGTAAATACTGAGCATGTAATACTGTGCATATATATACTGTCACTGAACTTTTTTGAAGCTAAGTTTGAGTTCTGATATAGAGTAACTGATAATCTGAGATTTTTGAAAACTGAGTTACTGATACTGATGATTGTATCTGATAGTCCTGATTTTGTAGAACTGAACTGAGTTCTATTCTGAATAGTAAAATTAAAACTATGGGAGGTAATCATCTAACTAACATGCCCCAAATAAGATAATATAACTAAGTTGGGGTATAATCTGTAATCTCAATTTTAAGGGTGTCAGTACCGTACCATGGGTAAATATAAGCTAAGAGTTACCCTTATCTAACAGGTACCCTAATGAGAATGGTGGAACCCTCATCTAGCAGGTTAAAATACATCATCAACCCTCAATTGGTATGTTGATGTCTCAACCTATGCTGTCTACATAGTTTTGGAATGCCAGTATTGCTTCTAAGGGTCACACCCTCTACTGGCAGGTGATCCCCCGTCCTTGGGTTCACTCGGTGCTGAATTCTACTCCCAGCTAAAAGACACTAAACTGACTAGGTTCTACTGAGTTCTGTAACTGACTAAGAGTACTACTGATCGTGACATGACTGATACTATTCTATAACTATCGTGACATGACTGATACTATTCTATAACTAACACTGGCTCTAGGTAAACAACTAAATTGTTGGGTATTAAATACCCCCAGGACTCGATAGCATGAAAAGTAAAGCATAGCATAATCTTAAAAACATAATAATGGCTACTTGATCACAATCCACTCATTGAGACATTTTAGCAAACACTTGTAATGCATTTACTTATATATGAATGGATACATGCTATCATGTTATAATGGCACTATTTCATTCACATAGGCATTTTATCAAACACATGGAGAGCATTCTTATATCATAAAATAATCAACACATATAGTTATAATGGCTACATAGATCAACTTGCAAATTGAAGAGTTCATCATGAATATCATGTAATTCAACACATATAATGATTAATTTTATAAAATCTTGTAATTTAATCATGAACTAAAATCCAACAATAACATGAACATGAATTCAATTTAATTCAAGCACGGAAGTTCATAATTCAGCAATCTTGTATTTTGAAAATGGATTTGTGGACTCTATGGTTGAAAGGAGCCCATATATGAACACCTAACATACCTTGAAAATTTAATTCTTGAAGGTGCTTGAAGAAATTCTTGAGTTTTGACTGTAATTATTGAAGCTAGGGTTTTGTTAATTGAGAAGGAGAGCTTGTTGATTTGGGGAAAAGTTAATAAACAAATGGTTTAAAATGTTTGTATGGCTTTAATCTCACACCTGGGAAGAATAAAATCATGGGAAAATACTAATTTAATGTTGGACGAAACATTTATTTTTTGTCAAAATTTTTCGATTTAGGCTCTTGGCGCGATGCGCCATAATCGCGTTGGGCCACTAGAAATTGCCAATTGGGAATGTGACTGGTGAAACGACGTAGTGGTATCATGGTACCTCACTGGAAACTGACAATTGCCATTTTAACCTACTCCTCAATGCGCTACTGGCCTGAATGACGATGTTTAACGACTGAAACTTAAAATAGCCATAACTTCTTACCCGATTATCCAATTTAGGCAAATTTTATATCTTTGGAAATCTAATTCAACTTCCTATGCAATTGCAGGCTCTAAACTAAAAAATACTGATTATTTCAAAAATTTTATATTGGATATCTCATGGACTAAGAGTTAATCTTAAGATAAGGAAAGATGGGGTATTGCAATATCTCCCCCTTAGGAACATTCATCCTCGAATGAGACTAATTAACTGAGACACTGATAAACTGAGTTTACACACTGGACATGCATATCTGATGCATGACTACATGACTAAACTACTGACAAAATGAGCACTGAACATACATATCTGATGCATGGAATACATGACTGAAGCTACTAATAAGCTGGGTTTTCATACTGAACATGCATATCTGATACATGTGTACATGACTGAACTGATTCATGAATGCATGACTGAATATACAATGGTAATGGATACCAAGTTATAATTATAGATGAACATAGAACTGAGTAAAGCTAAGGAAGACTGTTACCTTAAGTTGGATTTGAGGTTGCAAAGAAGAGGTGAGGATACTTGGTCTGTATATCTGCTTATTTTTCCCAAGTATCTCCCTCTATGGACTGATTTGACCAAAGAATTTTGATTAAGGAAACTTTTTTGTTCCTCAGTTTGTGAATTTGATGATCGAAGATCTGTACTGGAACCTCTTCAAAAGAGAGATCATTCTAAATATTTACATCCTCTAAGGGGACTATGACTGCTGGGTCACTAATGCATTTCTTTAGCAAGGAGACATGGAATACTCGATGTACTGAAGCTAGATCCAAAGGAAACTCAAGCTCATAAACTACCTTTCTGAAATAACTGAGAATCTTGTAAGGACCGACATATTGGGGACTGAGCTTTCCCTTCTTGCCGAATCTCTTTACTCCTTTCATGGGAGATATTTTTAAGTACACAAAATCACTGATCTCAAACTCGATATCCTTTCTCTTCACATCTGTATATGATTTCTATCATCTCTGGGAAGCCCTAAGTCTTTCTCTGATCAAGTAAACCTTCTCTAAGGCATCAAATACTACTACTGTTGCCTCACCTACCTCAAACCAACCAATTGGAGATGTGAATTTCCTACTATAGAGAGCCTCAAACGGAGCCATCTAAATACTGGAATAATAGTTGTTATTATATGCAAACTCGATCAAAGACAAGTGGTCATCCCAACTACCCTTAAAATCAACAACGTATGCTCTTAGTGTATCTTTTAGAGTCTAAATTGTCCTTTCTATTTAATCACTTGTCTGAGGGTGGAAGCTGTACTGAGATAAACTTGGGTACCATGACCCTTTTAGAATGCTTTCCAGAAATGAGAGGTAAACTGGGTATCTCTCTCTGAGATAATAGATACTGGAGCTCTATGTAACCTAACCAACTGTTTTATATAGAGTTTGGCATAGTCCTCAGCTAAATAGGAGGTGTAGACTAGCAAGAAATGAGCAGATTTGGTCATCCTATCTATGATAACCCATATAGAATTATGTTGATGATGAGTACGAGGCAAACCTTTCACAAAGTCCATATTCACTTCTTCCCATTTCCATGTAGGAATACTGAACTCCTGCATGGACCTACTAGGCTTCTGGTGCTCAATCTTAACTTACTGACATGTAGAGCATTTAGCTATAAATTCTACAATATCCCTCTTCATTCCACTCTACCAATAGATCTCTCACAAATCATGGTACATCTTAGTGGTCCCTGGATGAATAGAGTAACACGCAACATGCACTTCTACAAGAATTCATTGCCTCAAGTTGTCTACACCTAGCACACATAGCCGACCCTGGCAACGCAAAACACCATTTCCCCCTTAGGAGAAAACCTCTACTTTCTGCTCTCTGACTGACTCTTTAAGCTTAACAAGATTGGGATCTCTATCTATTTTTCCTTTACCTCGGAAGCTAGAGAGGATTCAAAACTATTTTGCACCCATACACTACCTTTTGCTGAATCAACTAAGCGGACACCTAGTCGGGCAAGCTGATGAACTTTCTAAACTAACTTTTTCTTATCATCCTTAACATGAGTAACACTACCCATAGACAATCTACTGAGAGCATCAGCCACTACATTGGCCTTGCCCAAATGATAAAGAACACTCATGTCATAATCTTTCAATAACTCTAACTACCTTCTCTGATGCAAATTTAAATCTTTCTGAGAAAAGACATACTCCAAGCTCTTGTAATCTGTAAACATATCTAAATGCACCCCATACAAATAGTTCCTCCAAATCTTTAAGGCAAATACTACAGTTGCTAACTCAAGACCATGAGTCGGATAATTTTTCTCATGGGGCTTAAGTTGTCTAGAGGCGTAGGCTATGACCTTACCTTTCTGTATGATTACACAACCCAAACCTACTTTGGATGTATCACAGTATACAACAAACCCATCTGAACCATCTGGTAGAGTCAAAACTGGGGTTGAGGTAAGTCGAGTCTTTTACTACTGAAAACCCTTCTCACAGGAATTTGACCACTGAAACTGGACTTTCTTCTGAGTCAATATAGACATAGGGGATGCAATAGATGAGAACCCTTCAACAAATTAATGGTAATATCCAGCTAAACCCAAGAAACTCCTGATATCTGATAGAGACATGGGTCTAGGCCAGTTTTTCACTGCTTTGGTCTTTTGAGGATCAACTCTAATGCTATTACCAGAAATAACATGACCAAGGAACGCTACTAACCTTAGCCAAAATTCTCACTTACTGAATTTGGTGAACAACTGATAAGTTCTAAGAGTATGAAGTACGATTCTTAGGTGGTCTGTGTGATCATTCTCGCTATAAAAATAGACAAGAATGTCATCGATGAATACTATAATGAACATGTCCAAGTACTGCTTGAACACATGGTTTATTAAGTCCATGAAACTTTTTGGGGCATTAGTAAAACCAAAGGAAATTATTAGAAACTTGAAGTGACCATACCGGGTTTGGAAAGCTATTTTCAGAATGTCACATTCTCTGACCCTTAGCTGATAGCCTGATCTGAGGTCTATCTTAGAAAAGTAACTAGCACCCTAAAGTTGGTCAAACAATTCATCGATTTTGGGAAGTGGGTATTTGTTCTTGATTGTGACTTTGTTCAACTGACGGTAGTCTATACACATTCTATAGAACCATCTTTCTTATGCATGAATAGAACTAGTATGCCCCACAGGGAAATACTAGGCTGATGAGTCTCTTATCTAGGAGATTCTTTAACTATTTTTTTAACTCTCTAAGTTCTATTGGATCCATTCTATATGAAAGAATAGATATGGGCTGAGTATCTGGAAGAAGGTCTATTCTAAAGTCTATTTCTCTTCAGAAGGAACTCTAGAAAGATCTTTGGGAAATACATTTGAGAATTCATTTACTACTGAAACTGACTCAATACTGGGAGTTTCTGCATTAGGGTCCTTGACTCGCACAAGATGATAGACATACCCCTTGGATATCATTTTTCTCGCTCTATGGTATGAAATTAACTGACCCTTAAGCGTTGTAGTACTACCCCTCCATTCAAGGATTGGTTCATTCAAAAAATGAAAATGAACAATTCTGCTTCTACAACCAACTGAGGCATAGCATGAATAGAGCCAATCCATGCTGAGAATAACATTGAAATCTGTCATCTCTAATACTGCTAAGTTTGCTAAAGTGACTTTCTGAGATATCATAATCAAACAGTTCCTGTATATCTGTCGGTTATGATAGACTGACCCACTGGGGTAGAGATTGAGAATGGTTCTATTAAGACTTCTGGTTTGACTTTACAGTCAACTGCTATGTAAGGAGTTACGAAATACAGAGAAACTCCTTGATCTAATAAGGCATAACATATAAATGAAAGATCTGTAACATACCAGTGACCACGTTTAGAGAACTTTCCTGATCTTGTCTAGACTGAAGTACATAGAGCTTGTTTGGGTGTTGTCCACTAGTGGCACTGGAAGAGGTACCCTGCTGATTCAGGCTACCGAACTAAGCTGAAGGATGATTATACCGACCCTAAGAACCTAACTATGGATAATCCCTGACTCTGTGGCCTGGCTTGTGACACCCGAAACAAATATCACTGTTAGCTCTGCAGACACCCTAGTGGTTTCTGCCATATTGCTGACTCAGAGGATTTGTTCGAGCACTGCTGACACTATCCTAAGATTTAGAGCCTAGTGCTCTATCTTTATTACCATTTTTGAACTTAGAAACTAGAACACTGGCTGAGGACGGAGTTGGAAGTAATGACTTTAGGTGAAACTGGGAATGGTTATCGCCCTCTGACTTAGGCTGATTAAAATTGAAGCTACCTATTCTAGCTCTCTTATTCTGCCTCTCTCTCTCTCTAATCTTAGCCTTTTGTATCTACTGATCATGGACCATGATCCTGGATATGTCCATCTCCTTAATCAACATCATCATTCTACACTCCTTAACCATACTATCTGACACCCCAGATACGAAATTGCTCATGATGGACCTACTATCTACTACTATATGGGGAGCATACCTGAATAACTGAGTAAACTTAAGAGAATTATCTTTCATACTCATACTTCCTTACCTGAGTTTGATGTACTCTAACACCTTGGCTTTTCTCAGCTCTAAGGGAAAGAATCTATCTAGGAAGGCAGTAGCAAACTCTTCCCACTCTAAGGGTTCTGCATCTGTGACCCTGTCTACCTTCTACTAAAAGGTAGCTAGCTCAGCACTCTCACTGAAAGTAACTCCGATGATGTCTGTGACTTTCTAAACCTAATCGAGGAACTCTTGTGGATCCTCTTCTAACTTAGATCCTGAGAATAGGGGGATTCATTTGTGTGAAGTCTTAAATCATGGATGCAGTAGTATTGGCCACTGGGTTGGCCTGAACAGCAGTTGGTCATTCATTCTGGGCTATTACAAAATTAGCTAAAGTAGTAAACGCAGCTCTGAATTTTATATGAGAGACATACTCATCCAGGGGATCTGCCTAAATGGATTGAGGTGCAGACTGATTCACTGTTCTTCTTTTGTTAGTCTTTTTGGAAGGTATGTTTTGTAAATAGAAGGAAGATATGGATTAGATTGAGAGTTTAAATGGAACTCATGCTCATTAGCACGACATGAATACTGAAAGAAGGGAAACTTTTCCTAAAACATCTCATAGTCACCTGTCCATAAGTGTGGCGTGCTACACACCCATGTACAAGACTCTACTAGATATAGATTTCAGACTTCCTAGGACACTGTTGAACCTTAGGCTCTGATACCAAGGTTGTAGCACCTCGAGTCTATACCCAGAATGCTACATGGTGCTTACGATCCCAAAGGACCATAAGCTAACCCATGACTAATATCTGCTATGAGCATTAAAATATGATATTGTAGTAAATGTAAAAAAATAGGTTGAAATGCCATAAGGTTCAAAATCTGTAAATACTGATAAAGTGTATCAACTAAAAAAATAATCTGTAAAACTAAACACTATCTAAAAACTAGTTCAAAAAGCCTCTAATCTGAAACTGTCTGAAAGTGGAGTTTATGGAACAATCCCCTAACTATGTCTATCTACTAAAATACTAAGTCTACTGTAATAATGAAATGAAATAATATCCTCTATAGATGAGAACTCACTACTAAATCTACTACTAGCTGAATCTTGATCTATCTATGTGTGGTCAGGAACCTGAGTGTCTGAACCTATGATATAAGACATCATAGCACAAATAAAGAGTATGCGTTAGTACATGAAATGTACTGGTATGCTAGATGAGGTAAGGCTGAATGCAAAGGTTCATATGCATGAACAATAACTGACTGAATGATATAGAGAAACTGAACATGAGAGTACGTGAATAAACTGAACTACTATAAATACTGAGCATGCAATACTGTGCATACATATATATACTATAACTGAGCTTTTTGAAGCTAAATACTGAGTTTTGATACAGAGTAACTTGATAATTTGAGATTTTTAATAACTGAATTACTGATACTGATTGACTGTATCTGATAGTCCTGATTCTATAAAACTGAACTGAGTTCTATTCTGAAGACTGAATTTGAAACTATGGGAGGTAATCATCTAATCGATATTCTTCAAATAAGATAAAATAACTGAGTTGGGGTCCAATTGGAAGAGTTCCAGTACCATGCCATGGGTAAAGACAAGCTGAGAGTTACCCTCATCTGACAGGTACCCTAACGAGAATGGTGAAACCCTCATCTGGCAGGTTAAAACACCACATCTACCCTCAATTAGCAGGTTGATGTCTCAACCTACACTGGCTACGTAGTTCTGGAATGCCAAAATTGCTTTTAAGGGTCACACCCTCTACTGGCAGGTGAGCCCCCATCCTTGGGTTCACTCGGTGCTTAATCTACTCCCAACTAAAAGACACTGATCTGAGTATTCTGAACTGGATTGGACTGAGATTGAGTTTACTGAGTTTTCCTGAGTTATGTAATTGACTAAGTTCTAATAAGTTCTGTAACTGACTAAGAGTACTACTGATCATGACATGACTGATACTATTCTATAACTTACACTGGCTCTAGGTAAACAGCTAAATTATCGGGTATTAAATACCCCCAGGACTCGATAGCATGAAAAGTAAAGCATAATCTTGAAAACATAATAATGGATACTTGATCACAATAAACTCATTGAGACATTTTAACAAACACTTGTAATAAATTTACTCATACATTAATGGAGAATACATGCTATCATGTTATAATAGCACTATTTCATTCACATAGACATTTTATCAAACACATAGGAGCATGCTTAGATCATATAATAATCAACACATATAGTTATAATGGTTACATAAATCAACTTGCAAATTAAAGGGTTTATCATGAGGATCATACAATTCAACACATAAAATGATTAATTTCATAAAAGTTTATAATTTAATCATGAACTAAAACCCACAATAATATGAACATGAATTCAATTCAATTCAAGCATGAAAGTTCAAAATTTAGCAATCTTGTAGTTTGAAAACAGATTCGTGGACTCTATGGATGAAAGAAACCCATAGATGAACACCTAACATACCTTGAACAGTTAATTCTTGAAAGTGCTTGAAGAAATTCTTGATTTTTGACCTTGATTCTTGAAGCTAGGGTTTTGTTAATTGAGAAGGAAAGCTTGTTGATTTAGAGAAAAGTTAATAAATAAATGGTTTAAAATGTTTTTAAGTTTTTAATATAACACCTGGGCGAAATAAATTCATGGAAAAAACTAATTTAACCCTGGACGAAATATTTATTTTTTGTCAAAATTTTCTGATTTGGGCCATTGACGCAACGCGCCATGATCGCGTCGGGCCACTAGAAACTGTCAACTGGGAATTTGGCTGGTGGTGTAATGCAGTTGTATTGTGGTACCTCACTAAAAACTAACAATCATCATTTTGACCTACTCCACAATGCGCTACTGGCCTGAATGGCGATGTTTAACGACTAAAACTTAAAATAGCCATAACTTCTTACCCAGTTATCAGATTTAGGCAAATTTTATATTGTTAGAAGACTTATTCAATTTCCTACGCAATGGCAGGATCTAAACTAAAAATACTAAGTATTTCAAAAAAATTATATTAGATAACTAATGGACTAAGAGTTAATCTTAAGCTAAGGAAATATGGGGTATTACATCATGGCGATCTTATATGATACTATGAGGTACACAAGAATCCTCTAAATACACTGTACATATATATCATTAAGGGTGAAGGGTACTTGGTAATCCCTTAATCTTATGGTATCTCTGATTAATGCGGCTACATGCATCGAGGGCGGTTTAGGGGGTTACACTGGACCCATATAGACCATGGGTGGTTAAGGACGGTTAAGCTACATATATCTAGGTTAATGGTTTTAAATATATGCTAAACCCGATTCCCTTTCCTGGCATGGTTATATATATATATATGGTTTGTATGCATATGGATGGTTTGTTTGGTTTTGTTAAATGGGATTATTTTATCCTTATCCTTAGTTCATGCTAGCGTTTACCTACTAACCCATATTTTAGAGGCTATATCCTATGTGATACAGGAACCAATCGTTCTACTCCTCCTGCTTAGCGATCGAACGTTGGGATCAGCTATTGGATTGAAGTGGTGAGCTTCTATCTTTCTGAAAAGCTCTATTTCATGGATTTTATTTCATACTTTTGTTTATTTATGGATATTGGGCATGTCCCATCCAAATTTTGGTATTTTTTTGGTTAGAGGCTTTTGTGAAACGACTATAGATTGGCATGGGCAGGATCAGTTGGGGTGTCATCCTTAGTATTAGCATTGGGGTTGATACCGGTTGACTATATTATTGGTTGTTCTATCCTCTTTTATTTTAAGAATATAATTATTATGAAACTTATATGGTTATGGTTTGGACTATGGTTTGTTGGTATTAGTTATCGATTGGGTGTCGAATAATTGAACTCATTTAGATAGTGACGGATATAGACCTATCTCAGAGTATTGGATTACGCAATAATGCTATTTTGTTGTATGTTTGGGATTCATCTGGCTTGGGATATGCGTAAGTCATTTGGGTTGGGTAACAGGGGTGATCTCCAGTCTTGGCTAGACTTGGGATGCCCATTATGATAAGGCCCTGATTTGATCATGTCAAGTTGGTATCAGAGCTTTAGGTTCAGGGTAAATTGGTAGTCCTCGAAGTCGTGTCTAGTAGAGTCTATTTTAGGGGTGTGTTGCACGTCATACTCAAATAGAGAGGTTACAAGGTATTTAGGAATGTTTCACTTTCTTAGTCTTTTATTTTCAAGCTTGGAGTCTAAGTCCTAGAATTTTCTCTAATCCTTGTTGTTTTTCTTTTCAGATTATCCCTCAATGATCTGGAACACAAAAAAATTCTTTCGTCCCATCTGGGGATGATGTTGATAGGGTACGCCCTACACCTAGAGTTTGCACTCAATCTTAAGGTCCTATCCCTAATTGTTTTAGAGTTTTCCTTATTTCTACTAGTCCTCCTTAAGGTGAGGTGACTAATACAGAATTTCACCAATCAATTTATATTATTGCTCAATTGGCTTCTACTCAGGCTAAGCGGGATATATCTGGTGTGTTTTATCTGCTGAGGCCACAAGGGTTGGCCAGTTTATGAATATAAATCCTCCTACTTTTATTGGAGTAAAGATGAAGGAGGATCCTTAGTCTTTCTTGGATGAAATAGACAAAACCTTCAGGGTGATGCAGGCCACGAATGAGAAAGGGGTAAACTTTGTAGCTTATCAGCTCAAAGATGTTGCGTACTAATGGTACGAGAAGTGGGAGAGGGATAGAGGTGATGTTGAGGAGTTTTCCTTTTGGGAGGCCTTTTCTAATGCTTTTCTAGATTGCTTTTTTCCTCAAGGGCTGAATGAAAAAAATGGAGGAGTTTGTGAATCTTAAGCAGGAAAAAATATCGGTCAAGGAATATTCTTGAAGTTTTATCAGCTGTTAAGGTATGCTCCGGATTTGGTAGCTGATATGACAGAGAGAATAAGAAAGTTCACTTTAGGTCTATCTCAAGATTTGATCCTTGAAAGAAAGACTTCCTTGCTAATCAAGGATATGGATATTTTGAATTTAGTTGTCCACATGCAGCAAGTGGAGGATGAAAAGAGCAAACACATAGAGTTTGGGGAAAGGCATGGTAAAAGGAACAGGTTCTCTGAGAAGGGTGGCGCTCAGCAGTAGGGTGGTCAAGATGGCGGTAAATGGTCGAGGAAGAAGCGGGGGAATTTTGGCTCTTTTTCTACTATTAGTGCTTCTTACTCGAAGTAGTCGGGTGATAGACGTCCATAAGATATTGATAATTTCTGGGCATAGGGTGCCTAATCTCAGGCAAGTGGGGCTCAGTTGGCTTTTTTATGACCTCCTTGATGGTTTTATAGTCGTCTTCATTAGGGCTTTTATGATAAAGGGAGGGACAAGTGTTTTAAATATGGTCAGCCAGGCCATATGCTCAGCAACTATCCGACCTTTATTTTCTACTCCAGTGCCTAGTGGTATGGCTTTGATGCCTGTTCCTATTTCTAGTACTGGCACTACCAAAATAGGTTGTATGCTCTCTCATCTTTACAGGAATCAGAGGTATCACCTGATGTCATTACTAGTATGTTACAACTCTTTTCTCGTGATGTGTATTGTCTTCTTGATTCGGGGTCCACTCTTTTCTATGCGACCCTATATGTAGCAGTATATTTTGGTTTTGATCCTGAGGTTATTTCAGATCTATTTTTTGTTTATACCTCGATAAGTGACTCAATTATTGCTAAAAGAGTCTATAGGGGGTGTGGTATTTGTTGGTACCAAGCAGACCTTGGTACATTTTTTGAGTTGGATATGGTGGATTTTGATGTTATTTTGGGGATAGATTGGTTACACTCTTGTTATGCGTCCCTAGATTACGGACCCATAAGGTTATGTATAGTTTCCCTGGTGAACCAATTATAAAGTGGAAGGGTGGTTCCCTAGTTCCTATAGAGAGTTTTATTTCATATTTTAGAGCTCAGAGATTAATCTTCAAATGGTATTTTTATCACTTAGTCTGAGTTACAGATTCTAACTCGGAAGGTCTTTCTTTTCGCTCAATTCTGGTGGTAAGTGAGTTTCCTAAGGTCTTTTCAAATGATCTTTCTGGTGTTTCTTTGGATTGAGAGATTGAGTTTGGTATTAATTTGGTTTTGGACACTCATGCAATATCTATTCCTCCTTATAGAATGGCTCCGGATGAGTTGAGGAAACTCAAGGAGCAACTTAAGGATCTTCTAGATAAGGGGTTTATTCGTTCTAGTGTATCCCCATGGGATGCACCGGTGTTGTTCATGTACAGGAAAGATGGTTCCCTTCGAATGTGCATTGACTATCAGAAGTTGAATAAGGTAACGATCAAGAACAAGTATCCTCTTTAGAGGATAGATGACTTGTTTGATCAGTTGGAAGGTGCCAAGTTCTTTTCTAAGTTAGTTCTTTGGTCTAGGTATCATCTTCTTAAGATATGGGAGGAGGATATCTCTAAGATGGCTTTTTATACTCGGTATGGGCACTTTGAGTTATTGATTATGTCATTTGGCTTGACTAATGCCCTGGCGGCATTTATGGATTTAATGGAGAAGGTTTTTAGGCAGTTCTTAGATCTTTTTGTTATTGTGTTTATTGAGGACATCTTGGTGTATTCTAAAAGTGAGATGGATCCTTCCAATCACCTCTATGTGGTATTGCAGACCTTGAAAGAGCAGCAGTTGTATGCCGAATTCTCCAAGTGTGAGTTTTGGTTGAACGGTGTGACTTTTCTTAGACATATTATTTCTAGTAAGAGGATCATTGTAGATCCTTAAAAGGTGGTTATAGTCAAAAGGTGGCACAGACCCACGACTCTAATTGATATTCAGAGCTTCTTGGGTTTGGCTGGGTATTATAGACGGTTTCTGAAAAGCTTTTCGATGATAGTTGGTCCTTTGACTAAGTTAACTCAGAAGAAGGTAAAGTTTTTATGGTCAGAAGCATATGAAGGGAGTTTTGAGAGGCTTAAGGATAAGCTGACTTCAGCTCTGATTTTGACCTTACCGAAAGGTACGGAGGGGTTTGTGGTTTATTGTGATGCATCCCGAGTGGGACTTGGCTGTGTTTTAATGTAGCATGGGAGGTGATTGCCTATGCTTCCAAGCAATTGAAGGTGCATGAGAGGAATTATCCTACTCATGATTTAGAGTCATTAGAGGTGGTTTTTGCTTTGAAAATCTAGCGGTATTATTTGTATAGAGTGCACGTAGACATCTTTTTTTATCATAAGAGTCTATAATATGTGTTCACTCAGAGGGAGCTAAATCTCAGGCAAAGAAGATGGTCGAAGCTTCTCAAGGACTATGATATGAGTCCTTACTACCACCCAGGTAAAGCTAACGTGGTTGTTGATACTCTTAGCAGGTTATCCATAGGGAGTTTGTCTCACGTAGAAAAGGAGAAGCATGAATTGGTGAAGGACATTCACTATTTGGCCAATCTTAGAGTTCGTCCCTTGGATTCCAAGGATGGTGGGGTAATGGTTTAGGGAGTGGTTCGCTCATCTCTTGTTGCAGAGATTAAGGAAAAGCAAGTGCTGGATCCTGTCTTGATAAAAATCAAAAGTGATGTTGGTGGTTAAAAGGTGATGGTCTTTGAGATCAGTGGCGATGATACTTTACGGTATCGAGGGAGGTTGTGTGTTTTTGATATCGCTGGTTTGAGACAAAAGGTTTTGGCTGAGGCGCATGAATCGTGCTATATTGTTCATCCTGGTTCGCAAAAATATATCATGATCTCAAGGAGATATATTGGTGAAATGGTATAAAAAAGATGTGGCTAATTTTGTAGCCAAATGCATGGTGTGCCAATAAGTTAAAGTTGAGCACATGAGCCCTGGCGGGTTGTATCAAGAAATTGATTTTCCCAAATGGAATGAAAGGTGATCAATATGGATTTTGTTACCGGTTTTTATCAATCTCGAAACTAATTTAATTTGATTTGGGTTATCATGGATAGAATGATAAAGTTTGCTCACTTATTGCTAGTGAGGACTACCTTTTCTATAGAGGACTATGTGAAGTTGTATCTTCATGAGATAGTAAAGTTGCATAGGGTACCTGTTTCAATTATCTCTGATTGTGGTATGCAGTTTTCATCTTATTTTTTGCTGTCTTTTCAGAAGGGATTGGGTACTACGGTGAGTCTGAATACTGTTGTTTATCCTCAGATGGTTGGGCAAGTGGAGGACTATTCAGACATTAGAGGATATACTTCGGGCATGTGTGATTAACTATGGTGGCAGTTGGGTTGAGCATCTACTTTGGTAGAGTTTGCTTACACCAATAGATACCATTCTAGTTTGGAATGGCTCATTTTGAGACATTGTGTGGTAGGAGGTGTAGCTCTCTTATTGGGTAGTTTGAGCTTGGTGAGGCGGATACCTTCGGTCTGAATTAGGTTTATCAGGCACTGGAAAAGGTAAAGGTGATTTGGGATAGACTTAACATTTCCCAAAGTCGCCAAAAGTCCTATGCAGATGTACGGCGTATAAACTTAGAGTTTTAGGTTGGGGATAAGGTGTTCCTGAAGGTATCTCCCATGAAAAAATTGATGCAGTTTGGTAAAAAGGGGAAGCTTAGTCCACAGTTTATTGGTCCTAATGCGATTTTGCAGAGGGTTGGTAATGTGGATTATGAATTGGAGTTGTCTTCTAGTTTGAGCTCCATTCATCCGGCATTTCATATATCTGTGCTGAGGAAGTGTCTTGGTGATCCTTCTTTGGTGGTTCCTTTGGAGGGCTTGGGTATCTTGGATTATCTGTCTTATGAAGAGGTCTCGATCGATATCTTGGATAGGTAGGTTCGGTGGTTACAGACCAAGAATGTTGCCTCGATTAAGGTTTTATGGCGAAACCACAAGGAGGAAGAGGCTACATGGGAAGTGAAGGAGGACATGAAGTCCAAGTATCCACATTTATTTTCTACTCCTGGGAGTTGTGCGGAAGGTATGTGTTCTTTAACATACTTTTGTTTTTAAACTTTATTAAAGGAAAGAATAATATCTTTGCAAGAATAATATCTTTGCATCTGTGTTTTCTAATTCAGTTAAAGGTTGGATTGATATTTGATAATGCAAATAAATCCTGCTTGTGGTTACCCTACTTTGTCTGTCATTCGAGAATGAATGTTCCTAGTGGTGGAGACTGAAATGCCCTGGGTTTTTTGTCCTTAGAAAATTTCCTAGATTTCTGGTCTTTGGATAGGATAAGACTAAGGGAAATGACTCATACACTGGGATACGAGTGGTATGGGTTAGTCTATGCTGATCAGTATTGGTTGGTGGGTTGGATTTGGTTTCTGGAATGGATACGACTTGGGTGGTACGAGTGGTATCAGTGGACATGGGTCATTTGATTTTGATCTCTCCTTCACTTAATCTGAGGTTGGATCTGAGTACGAGTGGCCCACCATAAGTCGTAAGCCAGGGTACGAGTCATACCATGGACTCGTATCATGGGCAGTGTTCAATCCTCATTAGATTCTATTCTACCAGGAGTATGGATCATGGGTACCAGTCATATGCATGGATATGACATGGTTTAGGGTGAGTCGTACCTTGGAAAGTGTTGGGTCCAAAGAAGATGGCCTTGGGTACAAGTGGTGGGTACCACTCGTATTGGAGGGTACGATTGGTATGGATAGTTGTATCCCTCTTATGGGATTTTGGTGCAGTTTAAGTGAGGTCAATCTAGACATTTCTTCACTTAACCTAATGAGGCCCCCATGACTTTTAACTCACTTGGGGGGTTATTTGCCCTATTATTCTATTCTTTAACACTTAGAAAAACACTCTCTAATCATCTCTAAAATTCTTGGGCAAGGAAAGCTAGGGTCTTATCTTAAGGATTAATTTGGAATTTGTGTTGGTGATTTCTCTCCATCATCTTCTTGGTTTAAGGCATGTTCTCTTCCCTCATTGTTAGTTTCAACTAAAGGCATGGTTTTATACAATATTTTCATGGTTTGATAATTGTATGGTTTTGGATTTTCAAATATAATTTGGGATTTTGGTTATAAATACTTGGTTATGGTTTTTCCATGTTTTAATTATGCTTTTATATGCTTTAATGGTGGTTTTGGATAATTGGTTGATGGTTATTTGGTAATTGGTTTTGGTTTTGGAAATACTATGTCCCCAATGTGTTTGATAAAATGCCTATGAGAATGTTTTCACCATATTGTTGGATTTTTAATGAAACTTATGCATGGTTTAAACTTTGTAATGGAACACTAAATGGTTAAATAGTTTGGAATGGTCAAAATGGAATGGTTTTGGGTTTAACAATTATTCTTGTAGGGTATAATAGAATCTCCCAAGTAATCATAATAATGGAACACTTGTGGGGTACATGGGACGCTCCCAAGTTAATTGGATAATATGATCATGAGTACATGGAATCCCTTAATCTCTAAAAGGTTTGGCTAAGGACAATACTTGCAAGTTATAGTCAGTATGACTATACCACTATTAATAGCCTTGGTTAATGATAAATGAAAGAATGATTTGGTTGGTTGGAAATGGTTTTAATTGGGCAATAAAGGTGGGATGTGATAGCTAACCGTAAAGGCGGGAGTCCAATGGATGAACACTGGAAACTCATATTTGCCAACATAAAGGGTAGTTCATAGCGAACTTATATGATTCTATAAGGTACATGAGAATCCTCTAAGTACACTGTACATATATATCATGGAGAGTGAAGGATACTTGCGAATCCCTTACTCTTATAGTATCTATGGTTCGTGCAGCTACACACATCAGGGGCCGTTCATGGGATTACACTGGACCCATATAGCCCATGGGTGGTTAAGGACGGTTAAGCTACACATACCTAGGTTAATGATTTTAAATGCATGCTAAACATGGTTCCCTTTTTCGGCACGGTTATATATAATATATGTATGGTTTATATGCATTTGGATGGTTTGGTTGGTTTTGTTAAATGGCATTATTTTATCCTTATCCTGAGTTATGCTAGCGTTCACCCGTTAACCCATCTCCGGATGACTGTATCCCCCTGCGATGCAGGAACCGATCATTCTACTCCTCCTGCTTAGCGATCGAACTTTGGGATCAGCTATTGGATTGAAGTAGTGAGCTTCTATCTTTTCAGAAGGCTCCATTTCATGCATGTTATTTCATACTTTGGTTTATTTATGGATATTGGTTTTGGCTAAGTTGGGGGCATGTACCAATCGGATTTTAGTATTCTTTTGGTTAGAGGTTTTTATGGAAGTACTATAGGTTGGCATGGGTAGGATCGGTAAGGTTGTCAGCCTTAATATTGGCATTGGTATTGGGACTGATACCAATTGACTATATTGTTGGTTGTTCCATTCTCTTTTATTTTGGGACTATATAATTATTATGGAACTCATATGGTTATGGTTTAGATTATGGTTTGGTTGGTATTGGTTATCGGTTGGGTATTGAATGATTGGACTCATTTAGGTGGTCAGTAGATAGACCTATCCCAGAGTCTTGTATATGCAATAACTCTTATATGTTTGAAATTTATTCGACTCGGTATATGCATAAGTCAGTTGGGTTGGATAACGGGGGTGGTGTCCAGTCCTGGATAGCCTTGGGATCCCCATTATGACAAAGTCCTTGTTTGGGTCGTGTTAGTAGAGCCAACATTAAGAGCGTCGATTAGGTAGAAAAAAACTGGCAGGCAGGAATACCCATGTTCTTGTGTCCCTCGAACCATTTACTTGGCGATCACACCCCCCATCCAATATTTTCAATAGGTTGGTGTACTGTTAAAGTTCTTAAAAATGATCCTCTAAATTTTACTAGTGTCCGAACCCTTTTGTTCGCGATACATGTTCACACAGAGCAATGCAATGACTTTAGCGGTTATTTTCTTATGGCTATGCGTGACGTGTTTGATGCCACAAATGTGATCGCCGACATATTTTAAGATGAGAAATTTTTGCGTTCATTTATACTTCCTCGACCGCAACATCCACGTGCAACTAGGACAAACATATTTCACCTCAAAGTATTTATTGAATCTCTTTAACATAGCATAATCAAAAGAATTTTTTATCGATGCTACGTCCAATAATAATTTTAGCTCCTTTTTGTTATTAAATGTTTGATCTACATGAAAATTAGTTCCACCAGAGAAGGTGTAGTTGGTTTGTGATCCCAATCAATACTCTTCTCTCTCTTCTTGAAAGAAATTGGGATCTTTCGATTCCATTGAATGATCTTCCATATCTATTGGATGAATATCCAAACTCTCATCTTCAAATAAATTATGTTCGTCGATTGTCGGGTGTGGTGGCAAGATTGTCGAAGACCCAGCGACGATATTTATCCTCAGTAATGGCCTAGAGTCATCGATAGTGAATCCAACATTTATAAGGGGACATGTCGATCATTCTGTATGAATGTGGGGTGTATTTTCCCCCCATCCATTCATTAGATAGCTAATCACAACATTCTTTGGCAGCAATCTAATTTTCTGCTCTAATTATGCTTCGAACCATGTCGTCGTACGAACCATTGCAATGCAGTGGGATGGCCATTGTCTCCTTACTAGATGATTTTCAACTCCAATAATTAGGACTCTCCTCCCACACACCCATATAATCACTACCGATGATAATTACGTCAGCTACTGCCATTATAGACGACACTAATCGATAATAGATTGAGGTATCGGTCTATAACTGGTATGAAAACCTCCGTACAAAAAATGTGCATGAACAGATTTTGGATATAATCGATTTCCTTCTAGCTCTAGGATGGCGAAATGTATGTGTGTGGCTTCTAAACTACTGAAATATATCTAATGACGAGGTATTGAGTGGATTTGAAAAGCTTTTCAAGTTAGTAAAAATGGTGAGAAAATATTTTTTGTAGTTTTTTCCAAAAAGATGAAACAACAATGGAGGCAATGACCAAGAATGGAGATTTTCAGTTGTGATGAGCAAAATTTCGTCGAAAAAGTCACCGGAATAGAAAAATATAGCTAAAAAGCGGGAGCTCTTTTTGGTGTCTTCTTAGATAATTTTTTTAATTAAAAATAGGGAAATATGAAAAATGGTGGAAAATATTAAATATTTATTAGATGAGGTGGAGATTAAAGTGTAAAGTTTAAAACTTGTGTGGTAGATTTGTATGGTTAAAGTGATGATATCATAGTGGTGGGCATTCACTTAATTTTTGAAGACTTGTGACTAAATGTTTCATTATATTTTCGAAGTTTCTATTTTGCAAAATGCACCGTGAAAGTTCTATCTTTGCACTTGATTCTTTTTTCTTGTGAACGGAAAATTATATTATTTGTTGCACTTGATTCTTTTTTTTGTGAACGGAAAATTATATTGTTTGTAGTGAAACCTCTATCTTTGCATTTGATTTTTTTTTTTTTTGTAAATGAAAAATTTTTATTGATCACTTGAAGACATCCATATCCAGTAAAATTAATTCACATCACAAAATTGCATTTTATATCCTATTTTTGAAAAATATAGTATACGCTATTGAACCATTCTCTACCTTGTCTGCTTATCCTATTCTTCACATAGGTATCAGTTCTGATTTTGCATTCTTTTTGTACCAACTACATCATTGTTTAGGGTGTGGATTTTGTTTGTTTCAGTAGCTATTGTTCCTTGCTCTCCAGATTCGATACATCATCGTTATTGACATCATCATCACAAATCCTCTACAATGCTTCCCAACTATCTTCCTAGTCATTCTTCTCCACAAGCCTTGTATCTCCAAGTTCTGTATGCCACTTCCTAGCCACTGCAGTATCAATTTAATGCATTACATTGAGAAAGAGCATTGAAAAAAATGGGTGTTCTAATGTCTTCTCTTGATCTTCGAGATAACACAAAGTTATCTCAGGAATATGCCCATTCTATGCATCCTTGATCTAGTAAGTAACCTCAGTCCAACCAGGCACTAAATAAAACTATGTTTTGGGATGTTTATAGTATTCCACACCCATCTACTCCATTTCCAATCTTCTAGCTCACCTCTCCTCCACTTGTAGCCATTCTTGATAGTATAGATACCATTTTGCATAAGCCACCCATTCCCTCAAAAACTCTTTTAAATTTATCTCTTTTATAATACATCTTCTTTCAATATCATGAGCAGTCTTTTAGGGGTTGATATTGCCACCAATTTAAGTTCTATAAGTGATGGATCCACTTATCATAAAGGTCGTCTGCTTTTTGCGAAATGTTCCATGTAAATTTAGCTATGACAGTTTCATTCCAGATTGTTACATTCAGTATCCCTAATCCCCCTTTTCTCTTCGATTTACAACTTAAATCCCATGCTACAAGGGATACCTTATTTGTTGTCACATTCCCATCCATAGAAAGTTTCTGTAAATTGAATTTAGCTTCATTAGTACCATGCCTGGCAATACGAAAATTGACGCCCAATAACACTGTATATGTATCAAAATTGAGTTTATATGTTGCACCTCTCCTGGATAGGAAAGATGTCTAGTCCTCCAAGTTTGTATCCAGATCTCCATCTGTTCACCAACATCTCATAATCCAAGTTTGATAATTTCTCATTGAATTGTCCCCCTAAAATATTGATTGATTGCTCATTCTCTAAGACTATACTTGTGTTATAACATTTGTGTTTGAGTAACTAAAACCTCATCAATATTTTAAGGAGAGTCGGTCTATGATATTTATTGGCTTCGCATTGTTCATATACTCATACTCTTACTTGTTAGTATCTCTTTTTAGGTGTAGGTTCTGAGTCATGGGGTACGAGTGAAGCTTGAGGAGAATTTGTGGTGAGCTTCCTAATTGATTCGTTGCACCAATTTCCTTCTCTTTATGTTTATTTCCCGTCTTCTTTATTTCAGGCGATGTACTAATTGATTTAGATTTATATTAATCTTAGAAACTTTTGTGCTACAATTTTTGGGTTTTGGGTTTTGGGAGCTTTTTATTGCATAGCCTATAATTTATGAATGTGACACTTTATTATGACTATTACCATTCCCTTTTCTTTTCACTTCTTAATTGCTAAAATTAAAATAAAACTAACTACTATAATTTACCAAACTGAATTAGGTGTAGGTGTCTAACCATTAAACCGGTTAAAATACCAACTACAGTCTTGTTGATTTTGGATCATGATAGATTATGCATAAATATGCTATCACCAATTTGTTTTATTCTTACTATTCTTGGTACAAAATGTAAATATTTGAATAATTATCTAAGTAATTATTATTCTCAGTGAGTGTTGGGCAGCTGAAGCAGACTACTAATGGTTGACATGTTTGCTTCAGCTGCTTCAACTGAGATTTTTAATATATCATTTTTAATTAATTATTATAAGATATTTATGTATTAGAAAATAGAGTAATATTTAACAAAAGTTCTCCTATAGTATAAATTAGAGTAATTATGAAAAGTCATATAAGTATTAGAAAAATAAATAATATTAAATAAAAAGGTTAATAGATACTAAATGATAAATTAACTCTTAATTTTTAACTGGACAAATAAAACTAAAGAAGTATTTTTAATATACTGAATAATTAAAAATGAACGCATGGAGCACTTTTCAATGATTATATTTGTATAAAAAAGAGAGTATTTGTTTAAACAAAAAAATCCTACCTCTAATGAGTTGATTTACTACCACATAAATATAGCATTATTTTAAAAAATAGATCTAAAAATCAAGACTTAACATAAAAGATGAATAAACCAATAAAAGTACATATTTCTCTTTGATTATCTGATCTATCATTTATTTCGGTTTTGATCTTCTGTTGGCTTCGTTATAACTTAACTACTGCTGGATTTTATTTTCGTGTGATGTACGAGTCTCAAGTTTCTCTTTTTATTCTCTTCTTCGTAATAATTGTATTTACAAAAAATAGTTGACATGTGAAATTAGGATTTCGTTATTTATATTGATTTATTCATCTTTTACGTTATGTTATTGTTTGCAACATAATTTAATTCATAAAAAATAAACTTTAACCACAAATAAAAATATGAATATGAAGAAACAACAATTTTTTTCATAAACGAGGTGGTTACAAATCTGTTCCTTCCTTGATTCTTCTATCAATTTTCTCCATAATTCGAGGACCGTTAGTGGCGTATTTCTCGAAAATAGGATGATCTTTTTATGAATATCCATGATTTTATGTGATATTATATTTGAGATCCCGATCTTTTTACGAATACCCATCAGTTTATGGGATATTCAAGATATTTGTTTCCGGGAATATGCTACCCTTTAAATAAGCGGGATTTAGGGTAAAGTAGTCTCCTAGAATTCTAACAGAATTTGGATTCTTCTTAAAGAGTCCCACAAATTTTAGATGTCTACAAATGCCCATTATTCAAGGCCTGTCGAAGTATAGATTTGATGACGAGTCTTGAAGTACCAATAAAGTTTCCATCTTTATGCGGCGGCTACAGAATTGCAGATTTGATTTATGAGAGAAGAAATGAAGGGCAGATTTGGTCCCACTGGGTGTGCCAAAATTTATTGGACAATAAATTTTTTGAGACCGAAAATAAATAATTCGAGACAAGAAAAATATATTGCAACAATCAATTTATTGATTTCAATGCGAGTGTTACAATCTCTATAAATCCTCTGATTCGCCTTTTCAAATATAAATTCAAGGGCTTAAAGCTTGATCTTGAATTTGAACTTGGTTTGTGAATTTGAGGGACTTGATCTTGACTTGTGCTTGAATTCAAGGGCTCTTGAGCTTGTTCTTGAATATTGTGGTCTTGATCATGAATCTTGATTTGAATGCTTGAGTTTTTTAAAGAAATTGTGAAGTTTGATCCACGAGTTTTCTCTTGCTACTTATTAGAGTTTCGGGGTCCCTTTTTCTGAATCATGAGACCCCTATTTATGGTTGTAGGAAAGGAATAGTCATGATGAATATAGACTTCCTTTAACCAATCAGATTTAAGTGATGTGATGCCTTTTTATGGGCTTTCATTTCATGGGTCTGCTGCGTCATTTTGACATGTGACACGGTCCTATTGGCTCCTCCACTTGACTTAGCATGCCACGTCATTTGACACATGGCGCTTATTTAGGTCTCTAGAATATGACAATATCTTGGGCTTAGTAAAGTGGGTTCATCATTTGTAGCCCAAATTAATGGACCAACCCAATAAATATTGGGTCTTATTTAAATCCATACACATTTGGACTTAAATAATTAATTCAATTATATTAATCCGCAATATTTATTTGGGACTAATATATTTTGAATTTAATATAATCCGAATTTTGTACGGATTTAAATTTAATAAAATTGCATCGCCCACAGTTATGATTCTAAATTTATGCTTTAAAATAAATAATATATTTATGCGTAGTAAATCAACTTGTTAAAGGTAAAAAAAAATATTTATTATATTATTTTATTATTATTATTATTTATTATTATATATAGAAGAGTGAGTTATGGGATGACCAAGGGCATTATAGTCATTTCACAACACAAATTCATCATCCAAAATTCATCTCTTTTTGTGAGTCCCATTTTTCATTCAATCTTTTCTCTCTTCTTTAAAATGCACTACTTCTCACTTCTCACCTTAGCTATAGCCTATATAACACAAAATAAAATTCTTAAAATAATCTATAATTTAATTTTATTATACTATTTTAAATTAATATCATTTTAACAAGTTTTGAATTTCAATTGTTGAATGTAGTTGGCAATTACTCCATCAAAAAGATTATAAAATGTTGTTTCAAATTATTTTTTGGTAATAAAATGTTAAAATACTCTCAAATTGTATATGAAAAGACCTCCCTCTTTAATACACTACTTGAAAATAATTTAAAGAAAATTTTGTAAAATATATAGTCATTTCATATATGTAGCATAAGAAGTATCATTATGTAGGAGTATACTACTTCATCTATGATCAAATTTAGTTTGATGCTTTTTTTGATTCGCTAAAAATTCAATGTTACATAAATTCAAAATATATAATTAAGAATTCTTTCAATAAACAAAGAAACGAAACGAGAGAAGGTTATGAAAGATAAATAATTTCTATTACAAAAGAACTATAAATTTTTGAAACAAATAAAAATACTAAAGAAGTATAGCTACATTTATTAAGTTTAATAAGAAATTGTGCTACAAATAATATTTTTAGGATAATTTGATCAATTTGTATATTTAGTGGTGTACAACTTTATTAAAAATAAAATAAAAAGTTTAAAACCTATATAATAAAACTATAAATCGGGTTAAAAATATTAATATACTGTAAATTATCATGTAAAGTGTTAATTTTGATAAGTATTATTACAAAGTGATTGAGAATTATGAGATATTACTAAGATCTAAAAAAATAATCAAAAAGAAAAATAATATATGAAAATCTTTCTCTTTTTTGTCATAACAAAAAAAATGTATAGTTATATTTTTTTAGTTTAAAAGGTCTATAAGATGTTTAATTGACAATAAATTATGAAATATTATTAAACAAAAAAATTTTGGGCCCATATATAGCACAAGATACATCATCTAGTATTTCTTAAAAGTACTTCCTTTTTGTACACAAATATAACTATTGAAATGTACTTTATGCGCTCATTTTACTTAACCAGTATATTAAAAATAATTATCTAGTTTTTATTTGTTTAGTTAAAAAATGAGAGGTAATTAATTATTTTGTCACTATATATATATATATATATATATATATATATATATATATATATAAAGCAGAGGACGAAGCATGAGAAGAAGTCAAGTGGCAGAATAAGAATAAGTCACTTGACAGTTTTAAGACAAAAGATAATAATATTATAATAAAGTTTTTTAATTAAAAAAATAGACATATTTAAATTTAAAAATATTAGGTTTTTCAAAAAATTTATCATTGACTTAAAACTAGGAATGTAACATTTAAGGGTTCTAAATTAACTCTTACTATTCATAAACTTACCTCATTCAATGTTTTAATTTATTCAAATATTAAATAAAGATAATAATATCTATACTAATAATAATATTCACAATAATAATCGCAGCAGTTTTAATTGGTAGCAGTAGTGTTAATTATTTTTTTGTTTTAAAAAAAAAAAACGTAGAAGTAGTGGTGTTATTAATAATACTAATCTATATATCTATAGAATATTAAAAAAAAAAAAAAAAAAAACGTTATCCGTTGTTACAAGACACAAAAGATTTTTACTTGCTTAAAAATGTAAAAACATTTTTTTATAAACTTATTTCTTTTAAAATGTAAATGCAATAAGAAAACATATATGAATCTAATTTATTAAATATTAAATAAAAATATAATAATAATAGTAATATTATTATTAAAAATAATAATATTGTAATAATAGATTTTAAATAAGGAATTACATATATTTGAATTTGAAAATCAAGCTTTTAGAAGAAGAAAAAAAATCATTAACATAAATTTAGGAATCTATAATTGAAAGTCCTAAATAAAATTTAACTATTTTATAAACTTATCCTTTTCAAATGTTATTAAAATATATTTAAATATTAAATAAAAGATAATAAATAATATCTCTCTATATATAAAAACAAAATTAAAAGCAAGACAAGAAGTCAAGTGGTAAGATATTAAAAAGTCACATGGCAACTTTAAGGACAAAATTTAATAGTGTTGTAATAAAGATTTTGAATTAAAAAATATTAAATATTTGGATTTAAAAATATATTATCCTTTACTTTTTAAAAAAATTATCATTAGCTTGAAATTAGGAAGTAACATTAGAGCTCTTACTATACATTAACTAATTCCTTTTAATGTTTTAAAATATATTTATATATTATATAAAATATAGTAATAACAATTATAATGACAACAACAACAATAAATAATAATATAAATAAATAATAGTAATAATAATAGTAGTAGTAATAATAATAATATTTTTTTAAAAAGGTGATTTATCTTTTAAAAAAAGGAAAAGGAAATTAGAAGATTTAGAATATTGTAATAAAAGATTTGAATTAAAAATATTTAAATTTTAAAATACTAATCTTTTTGAAGAAAATAAAAAGGATTTTCATTAACTTAAAATTAGAAATCCATAATTTAAAAGTCCTAGATAAACTCTAACTATATTATATTCATACTAAGTCATATGGCAGTTTTAAGACAAAAGATAATAATATTGTAATAAAATTTTTCATTAAAAAATAGAAAATTTTAAATTTAAAAATATTAAGTTTTTCAAAATATTTATCATTGACTTAAAACTAGGAAAGTAACATTTAAGAGTTCGAAATGAACTCTTACTATTCATAAACTTATCTCATTCAATGTTTTAAAATTTATTCAAATATTAAATAAAAATAATAATACTAATAATAATAATAATATTCACAATAATTATCTTAGTAGTTTTAATTGGTAGTAGTAGTGTTAATTATTTTTCTGTTTAAAAGAAAAAAAAACGTAGAAGTAGTGGTGTTATTAATAATACTAATCTATATATCTATAGAATATTACAAAAAAAAGTTATCCTTTGTTACAAGACAAAAAAGATTTTTATTAGCTTAAAAATGTAAAATAATTTCTTTTATAAACTTATTTCTCTTGAAATTTAAATGCTATAAGAAAACATATATGAATCTAATTTATTAAATATTAAATAAAGATAAAAATATAATAATAATAATAGTAATATTATCATTAAAAATAATAATATTTTAATAATAGATTTTAAATAAGGAATTACATATATTTGAATTTGAAAATCAAGTTTTTAGAAGAAAAAAAAATCCTTAACATAAATCTAGGAATCTATAATTGAAGAGTCCTAAATAAACTCTAACTATTTTATAAACTTATCCTTTCCAAATGTTATTAAAATATATATATTAAATAAAAGATAATAAATAATATCTCTATATATAAAAAATAAAAAATAAAAGCAAGACAAGAAGTCAAGTGGCAAGATATTAAAAAGTCACGTGGCAACTTTTAGAAAAAAATTTAATAGTGTTGTAATAAAGATTTTGAATGAAAAAATATTAAATATTTGAATTTAAAAATATATTATCCTTTACTTTTTTAAAAAAGTTATCATTAGCTTGAAAATTAGCTTGAAATTAGGAAGTAACATTAGAACTCTTACTATACATTAACTAATTCCTTTTAATGTTTTAAAATATATTTATATATTATATAAAAGATAGTAATAATAATTATAATATCAACAACAACAATAAATAATAATAGTAGTAGAATTAACACACGTAGTGGTAATACTTTTAGTCTACAAAAATGTAGTAGTAGTAGTAAAATAATAATAATAATAATAATAATAATAATAATAATAATAATAATAATAATAATAATATAAATAAATAAAATAAATAATAGTAATAATAATAATAATATTTTTTAAAAAGGTGATTTGTCTTTTAAAAGAAAAGGAAAAAGGAAATTAAAAGATTTATAATATTGTAATAAAAGATTCGAATTTAAAATATTTAAATTTTAGAATACTAATCTTTTTGAAGAAAATAAAAATGATTTTCATTAACTTAAAATTAGGAATCCATAATTTAAGAGTCTAGATAAACTCTACCTATATTATATTCATAATAGAATTTGAATTAAAATAGAATTTAAATGGGAATGAAATTCTAACTTCTTATCATCCAATAAATTTATAATATTTACTATAATTATAAATATATATTATTAATAATAAAATTAAATTAAAGTAAAATTATAATATTACAAATAATACTAACAAAGTGACAAATAAATAAATTATCTAATAAATGAACTCTTACTATTCATAATCTTTTCTCTTTTAATGTTTTAGAAATATATTTAAATTTTAAATAAAGATAATAATATTAATATAGCTGATGTTAATAATAGTAGTACACAAATAATAGTAGTACTTTAATTTTTTTAAAAAAGAAAAACGTAGTAATAGTACTTGAAAACAATAATAATAATAATAATAATAATAATAATAATAATAATAATAATAATAGTAATAATAATAATATTTCATGTAGGGAGAGACTATAAGATAAAAAATGGATAAGAAAGAATAATAAAGTAATCTTCTTTCAATAAATTAATATAATATTTAAATTTGAATAAAATTTGAATTGAAATAGAATTGTAGCTTCTTAGTTTCTCTTATATATACCTCTAGATGATTAGCATTATTCATTAATTTACTTACTAGCATTATTCATTAATTTACTTACTGCATTCTTTATATTTTTCATTTTTAAAACTTTTTTCCTTTTTTTTGATAATACATTTTCTTTTTATATGTATCATAATCAATTTTTACTTAAAGATCAAAACGAGCACGACACTATGGACTCTAAAAGAATTGATTTTATACAGAGTCGCCACCTAATTTTTAAGAAAAAAATAAGAAATCTATTTATTTTTTTAACAAGTATGACTTTATTTAATTTACGAAATCATTTTAGATTCCAGGTAAGGGTTCAAATTATTCTGAAGGGAAGAGATTAGGCACCCTTCAGAATTCACAAATATGGTTCCCAGCTAGACTTGAATTTATTAAAAAAGTAAAAGAAAAAATCAATATTTGTAAATACATATATAAAACATGTGTTAGGATGATATAAATAATTTATACATATACATTGTGCAAATTACATATATTACCGTGTGCATAAAAAATATAAAAGTGTGTGAGATTATGCACTAAAAATGAAAAGATTGAATAAAGAAAAATTTATTTTAAGAAAAGATTACGTAATATTTTAGTGTAAAAAGTGTGAATTATTCGATTAGATATCCAAATTAATTTAATTCTTTTATATAAATAGTAACGGTCTAAATTTGTCTAACGCGTGATGAATATTGTATGAATTAAAGTATTCCCGTCCAACGCCTCAAAAAATAAAGTTTTCACTATGATAATATTTTGTACAAGTATAAGAATATAAAAATACAATACAAAGTTTAAAGTTTTCTTTGAAGACCATTTCCAATGAATATTTTCAATAAACTTACAAACTATTCTCGTAAAAATGTGAGTAACGAATAAATAATTAATAAATTATAAAAAAACTGCCCATGCATATATGTATATAAAAAATAAATTTTTATTAAAAAATGGGTTCAGATTAAATTTTAAATATGACATAGCTACAAAATGATTGTTGATTTATTAGTCATCCTAAATCGTTTTTTCAAGATACGAATCATAAATTTTTTTTTGCATTATTATAAAAATTTCGTCATCGTCCAAATTTATTTATTTTGTTACATATTTATATACGTAATATCCGTCTTTTATTTATACAGGCTCAAAAATTGACGAAGAATTTCTTTATCGATCAAGTGTCGACCTTTACTATAAAATAATAACTTGATAAAACAAAGTTCGGCTTTGTAATGGGTGGACTTAAATATTCAGACGGAGAGAAATTTTTATTGGTCATATGTGTAATAAAAATATCCAAAAATAATCTTAAAATCAGTCAAGACATGGCGTAGCAAACCTATCTATACAGTAAAATAGCAAATCATATCAGTGACAGATACAGTGAAGTAGCAACATCATATCAGTGACAGCAAAGGCAAAACAAAAAGCAAAATAATAATGAAATATCAATGAACAAGATCCAACAAAGAAGAAAACAACAAAAATAAATGATCATAGTAATTGGAGAAGAAAAAAGTCCTAAACAGTGATGGTGTTGATGTTGCTTCAACGGCATTCACCGGAGCAACGTCTGGGATCGCAAAAGTCAGGCCAGATCTGGGCATGTTGGTGAGACAGTGGAGATAAAATGAAAAACATAGTGGTGGCAGCGGTTTCTTCGCCGGTTGTCAACTCCGACTAAGAAACAACGGAAAGGAGAAAAAGGCGGCGGCACTGGTGTGCTTAGCGGCTGGACATCCTGTCGGTGACCAATTCCGGCGCGGTGAAAAAGGGGAAAGGAAAGAGGGGCGCTGCTGGCTGTTGGTCTTTCCGCTGGTGGAGCTCCGATGATGGTTCACGGAGATGATGGGGAGAAGAGGACGGTGATAATGGTGTTTTGCCGGCGATGCAGCTCGCCGGAGCAGCGGCGTCATTGGTTGGTGGTTTCTAGAGAAAAAGAAAAGACATAATATATAAATATGACCCTAAATTATAATTTTGATCTTAAATTTTGACAGTGCACAAATAAAAATTTTAACTATTCAAAATTGGAATAAATATGACTTCTGATTTTGCAAACCCCATGTGTGAGTTTTCCTTGCACCTACATGAAAACGTAAGTCAATCACACGGTGCTATATCATTAAAAGAGCTTACATGGCATGATGATGCAGTTTCAATTAAAACGACGTCGTTTTGCTTCTATAAGTCAAGACGAGGTCGGTTTAATTATTATTATTATTATTATTATTATATAAAATTTTCATCTTAATAACGTTTTGTTAATAACTTTTAATAACGTTAATTTAATAATATTAGTTAAATAATATTTTAATAACGTTAATTTAATAACATTAATTTCATAACGTTAATTTAATAATATTTTAATAACGTTTTAATAGCATTTTAATAACGTTAATTTAATAATTTTAATTTAATAACATTTTAATAACTTTAATTTAATAATATTTCAATATCATTAATTTAATAACATTAATTTAATTATGTTAATTTAATAACGTTTTAATAGGATTAATTTAATAACATTAATTTAATATCGTTTTATTAATAACGTTAATTTAAAGTTAATTTAATAATATTTTAATAACGTTAATTTAATAACGTTTAAATAATGTTAATTTAATAACGTTTTAATAATGTTAATTTAATAATATTTTAATAACGTTAATTTAATAATATTTTAATAACGTTAATTTAATAATGTTAGTTTAATGACGTTAGTTTAATAATGTTAATTTAATAATATTTTAATAACATTAATTTAATCACGTTTTATTAAAATTATGATTCTTTTATTTATTATTAATATAATTTCATCTTTGAGCTGAAAATAATAAAAAAATAATAGTAAAAAGTCATTTAAATATATAAAAAGAAATTAGTAAGGGCATAATAGTCATTTTATTCTTTTTTTACTGTTGGAAGGCTTAAAATTTCAGCTGGACGCGCCCAGTTTTGCGTGTTAAATACACGTTTTGCCACGTAGGATCGGAGGTCATATTTGTGCAGTTTTTAATAGTTAAAGGTCATATTTGTGCACTATCAAAATTTAAGGTCAAAGTTAGAGTAAAGTTTAGGGTCATATTTATGTATTAGAGAGAGAGAGAGAAATATCTGATTTGTACGTGTTTATGTGTGTGTTTTTAGAGAGAGAAATATCAGATTTTGTGTGGATGTGGAGTGTGTATTTTTTGTGGATGGAGTATTTAAAAAAGAAAAGTAATAATTAAATAAATAAATAAATATTAAGAGCCCGTTTGGTCATGAAATTTTTTCCCCTTTTTTTGAAAAAAAAAATTGGGGTTAGAAATTGTAGTGTTTGTCCATGAAAATTTGAAAAATAATTTCAAATTTTTTTTCTGAAAAGGGAAAATAGGTTTTTGGTGTTTTCCCAATTTTCCAACTCCAATTTTCAACTTTTATTATTATTACATATAATCCAATCTTTTAAATTTTTACATAAAACTTTTCTTATAACATTACTTTTTCAATATTACGTATATAACAGTTTTAAAAGATAAGATAATTATAATTTCAAACTTAATGCTATACTAATTAATATATATCTATTTTTCTCTCTTATCATTATTTTCTTCCTTATTTAAGACATAATCTTACTGCTAATGAATCTAGTTACTATAATATAATAATAATATTAATTTTTTTGTTGTGATACGAACGTTTAAGGAATTATGGTCGTGTAATTAATAATGGATAGCTTTTTTCTATATTTATGGAATTAATAAAGTTGTAGCAGATTAGTTTACCACTGCCACAAATTATTCTCATTTTCAATTTGATTATATATATATTATATTGTTTACATCTTTTTTTATACTATACAAATATAAATAGTTTATACCATATATATAATAAAAATATAAATTGGTGATACATATTTTTCATAAAAAAAAAATATGTCCAATTTAACAAATTTATACCTTAAACTGCAACTGCTACCTTTATATACCATAATACTTGGTATCTTTATACACAAAGTATTATATTTATACCTATAAATATATAAAGTATTATATTTATAAGATAAATATATAAAGTATGTTATATATGAAGTTTATACCATGTATATACTATATACACACATATATAAATATACAAAGTATAAAAAAAATATACTAATTATATTATTATATTTATATATTTATGGTATATGATATATTATACTATAAATATGCAAAGTATGTTTTACACAGAAATAATTTATTCACACACAGTAAAGTCTTTTATGTATAAGAAAATTAAAGAAATAAATTGGTGACACCTTAAAATTTAATAACAACTCCACATTTTCTATTTTTTAGGACCGAAAAATAAAGAAAATAAATTAAATAAATTCCTAAAAAATAAATTTATTTGAAAGATAATATTTGTTACCTAAAAAATAGAAAGTAGTGATCTGTTAAAATAACATCAATATTTAAAATTTTCAAATATGAGAAAGCGGCTATTAATTTAAATACTATTATATATGTCATAATTGAAATTCATTAAATATGACCATGTATATGTAATTATTTTTATAAAAGCTGCTAATTGTGTTCTTTTCCCGTTAGTACGTAAATTTTAGTTGGGTGATTTTGATAGTTTGTAAAAGTTGGGGCATAAAATCATATTTAAATTTTTTTTTTTCCAAAAGTTAAAAAAAAGAAATAAAAAAAGACATGGTCAAACACAACTCCAACTTCAATTTCAACTCCAATTTCAACTTCAACTCCGAAAAATTTTAATTTTCATGGTTAAACGACTACTAAATCTACCTTTTTCCAACATATTCCTTAAATTAAGGATAATGGGTGAAGTAAAGTCAAAAGACTAAAAAGTGATAAGATTTTGATTTGTCTAATTTATTATTTCGTGTATTAAAATAATTAAATCGATTCACTTTTGCAGGTCATATTAAATAACATAAAAATTAATGAATGCCGATGTATAAATACAAAAAATTATAAAGAATAAATAAAAAATATAATTATCTTGAAAATATATTATGCTATAAATAATTAAAATTATATTGTACAGTAAAAAATTTCAGTGCTATGTTGTGTATGTATGGAAATAAGTGTGCAAAAATATTAAAATAATAATAAACTGATAAAAATTCTAAAATTTATGAAATTAGTGATAATTATCAATAAATTATTTAAAAATTAAAATATGGCAAAAAATCATAAAATAATGACGATTATCAATAAATTGTTAAAAATGTGTGAAAAATTATATTTTATGCCATTTAACTATCACGAAGCCTAAATGCATTAATTTTATGTTTGGAGAGTCAAAATTGGGTGTCAACATTTTGCCCCTTTTCATTTGAAGATAATGTAGAAGTCTTCAAACGAAAACGTTGACGTGTATCCAATTCTGCTCGACAAAAAATTATTTTTGATAAAATTCAAGCAAGCTCCAATTTAGAGTTGCTATCTCAAAATGTCCTATTTTAGGGTGGACGAACTCGATGTGTACTCAAATTATATGGTTGCAAATGTGTCAAACTAAGAATTAAGTACTGTTTAATAAAATACGAACAAAAAATTAAGCTTGATTTTTTATTTTTTTCTTTTTTCATTCTTTTTTGAGAAATAAAATATGACATGCAGTGCTTAACTAATTAATTTTAAAAAAATGGTACAAGCAAAGATAGCATCCAGTGCTTAAATGGTGAGATAAGTGCATTGTAATATGTGCAGGTAAAGACAAAGCATACAGTGCTTAAATAACAAAGTAAATGCATTGTGATGTGCAAGTAGAGGCAAAGATGAAATGCGGTGCTTAAATGATAAAATAAATGCATTGCAATATATGCTGGTAAAAGCCACGATGGCATGCAGTGCTTAAATGATAAAATAAATTTATTGGGATATTTGCAAGGCATGCAGTGCCTAAATAATAAAATAAATGCATTGCGATATGTGCATGCGGTGCTTAAATGATAAATGTATAGTGATATGTGCAGACAAATGCAAAGATGGCATGTGATGCTTAAATGCTAAAATGAATAAATACTTTGCGATGTGTGCAAGTAAATACAAGAATAAAATGCAATGCATAAATGACAAATAAATGCATTGCAGTATGCTGCCAACAAAGGCAAAGATGATATGCAGTGCTTAGATGATGAAATAAATGCATTGCGATATTTGTGAGGCGTGCAGTGCCTAAATAATAAAAGAAATGCATTGCGATATGTGCATATAGTACTTAAATGCATAGCAATATGTGCCGATAAAGGCAAAGATGACATGTAGTGCTTAAATGATAAAATAAATAAATGGGATATTTGCGAGGCGTGCAGTGCCTAAATGATAAAATGAATGCATTGTGATATATGCTTGCAGTGCTTAAAAGCATAGCAATCATAAAGGCAAAGATGACATACGGTGCTTAAATGATAAAATAAATAAATATGATGCATGCAGATAAAGGCAAAGATAACATGCGGTGCTTAAATGATAAAATAAATAAATGTCTTACGGTGCGTGAAAGTAAAAGGCAAGGATAAAATGCAGTGCTTAAATGATAAATAAATACATTGAGGTATGTTGCCAACAAAGGCAAAGATGACATACAATGCTTAAATGATAGGATGAATGCATTGCGATGCGCAAGTAAAGATAAAGCTAGCGTACAATGCTTAAAGGATAACATAAATACATTGCGACTAGTGCAAATAAAGACAAAGATAACATACAGTACTTAAAATGATGAAATAAATGCATTGAGATGCGTGCAAGTAAAGACAAAGATAGACTATAATGCTTAAACTATAAAATAAATGCATTGCAGTGCGTGCAAGTAAAGAAAAAGATAAAATGTGATGCTTAAATGATAAAATAAATGCATTGCGGTATGTGTAGGTAAAGGCATAAAGAAATGTAGTGCTTAAATAATAAAATAAATGAATTGGGAGATGTACAAATAAAGACAAGAAAAATATACAATGCTTAAATAACAAATGATAAAATAAATAAATTGCGATGCGTTCAAGTAAAGGCAAAGATAGCATACAGTGCAAAAGAAATAAATAAAGTGCGATATGTGCAAGTAAAGGCAAGCAAGCGCAGATATTTAATTGAAGAAAAAACATACATAACTGCCTTATTGGAGGACAAACTAACCTAATTATCCTATTTTAGGGTGGACAAACCCAGAAAAAAAAATGAGAGCAAAGAATTTTTTTGGGAATGCAAATATTCACATATTTTTGATGTTGCTTTTAAATTGCCCCAGTATCGAGTTGTGAGCTACTAGAAATGCAAGATTATGTACTTGATGGGGAGAAAGAATGATTGTAGGATTGCGATGACCGAACTCTGCATAGAGCTTACTACATATCTCGAGTGTTACGAGAATCAGGTAAATGTAGTTCGAAATAAAGAAATAGAGTAAATTTTGAGGCGGCTCTCAAAATTTGCCCCAGTGTATGATTTATGCTGGCATTGCTTCTTAAAAAATATCTTATTATTAAAAAAGTGCATGACGTCTCTCGATTGTCTACGAGGACTTGAGAATGAATGATGTCATCGATTGTGTACGAAGACTGAGGCCTTCAACTATTAAGGTGACAAAAATCTAATAGCCTCCTCGACTAGCGGGCCTATTGAAATACAAAAGGCTCAAGATTGGCAGAACAAATATAATAGCCTCTCGATTGGCAAAACTATAAAAAATGTAAAAAAAAAAACTTAAAAATGGGTGTTTGACTGAAAAATAAAATGTCGATATTTGAAGGTATGTACTTAAGAGCAAAAATCAAATGCCCGCACTTGAAAATTGGGTGTCTTGAATGAAAAGTAAAAATATGTGTATGTGAAAGTGAGACGCCTTGAATGAAAAAAAAAAAAAAAAAGAAATGCCCGTATGTGAAAGTGGGCGTCTTGAAAAAAGAAAGAATTTTTTTTGCATTTTCTTGGTAAAAAGTAGTGAAAGATGAAGAAGACATATTCGTGTCTTGACTTTAGTTGGTATCAATAATTAATAGTGTGCGTAATAATTCACCATCTTCTTCCCAGCTAACTGAGATCGACTTCAAGGTAACTCCTATAGTTTCAAGTGGTACCTCAGATACGCCTAAGTATCGACAAGATTTGTTCGTCTTGTTCCAAACAAAGATTTTAAGCTATGCCTATCTCATGTTTCAAGTGCTCTCTCCAGAAAGAAAGTTCCATTTCGCACATATTTGAGTAATTTTCTTTTTAAATTTGGGGACATCTAGAGAAATACGTTCACACTCAGAAAGAAATTCAATGTATGCAATTGTCATACCATAGGCTTGACCTCCATGTAAGTATCCACTAATGTGAGAACGCTTGAAATAGGAACTCGTAGGACTTAATATCAGCTTGTAACGTAAGCTTGAGGACGGGTAGGATAATATTTGAGATAAAAGTGACTAATCCCTCAATGAGCATTACACTGCATTTGTACTTTCAACGTTTGTTGTGCTTTGATGCATGATCTTTTTAGTTGTGCTTCGTTGTCCCTTACTTTGCATTTGCTTCGACTTCTTTTAAATTTTGCGTTGGAGTTTTTCCCTCTTTTTAAAGAAATTATATATTTTTTTCCCTTTTTTTGGGTGGGGTGGGGGGTTGCTCTTTTCGAAGTTATTTTTTTTATTTTTTGTTCATCTAGATAACATATTCTTTGCCTTTTGCGTCTTCGATCTTGAATCTTCGTCCGTAATTTGCACGTATTTAGTGCTCTCAAGGAGGTAGGACCAAGAGAGGGATAGTGCATGTAAGCACTTAGAAAGGTATAATCTCAGATGCGGGTGTCCAAAGAAAAGGTCTTAGGCTCAAAAAAGGAAATGCTAGAGATTAATGTCATTTGGTGGGTTATGAAGGGCTCAATCGGGTCAAAGAAGGCCTACGGTCCTTTCCTAAATCAAGTGCAGCTTAGAATTTTGCTTCAACAAACACTAAAGTCAAGTCCTATATCAACAATGCAGTGCAATGAATTAAGCTAAAGCTTATCACACAATGCACATGAAACAATGAGGTTGACTTCGTTTTTGTCTTAAATGTATGCAAGAGAATTTTCAAGTGTTACTTAGGTGTGATAAATGGTACCAAAAGAACCTATGGCTTATCATAAAGTCGGTTCCTTCCACCATATCAATTTGCTCTTTCTCATGCACACTCCTAACTGTATTGATACCAACCAAGTCAAAATTTTATTTTATGTTTTAAAAAAATAATGAGACCGAACCCAAATAAGGATTGCCTACGTATCTTATGAAAACAAGAATCAGGTCTGCATAGTTTAGGCAAATTTGTGAATTCGTATGCGCTATGTATGATAAAAAATTATGGTCATTAATAAATAATGTGAAAGACGATCAGGAAAGAACTGCTTTTAGCATCAAAATTATTCTGATCAAATGATCTAAAGAATGGATATAAAGTATGGGAAGAGTTTTGACACAACTTCAGTATGCTAACAAAATTAAAAAGTCGGATATTGAAGGAATTATGACCTTATTTTGTCGTAGTTGGCAAAATTATTATAATTGAAAAAAATATTAAATTCTTGCTTTAGAGAGTGGGGATCGATATGTCATAAATTTAATGGTTCACGAAGTTCGAAAAAAGAAACTAGATAAAATTGAGTGAAGATCTGAAGATAGGCCCGCTAAGCACTAATGTCAATGAGATTTGAATTTTGAGGAGCTATTAAATTGCGCTCTTGAAGGCTTTTGAAGAGCGTCTTTGAACTGTTTCAGAAAATTGCCCCAAATTGAATACCGGAGAAATTATTCTGAAATAGTGAAGAGACCGAACTCAAATGCAGGGTTGACTACGTATCTTGTCAGGACAAGAATCAGGTCAAAACGCAGTTCAAATCTATACACGGCTAATGACGATATTGCTAAAATGCATTTTTTAATTGTCCGACATGCAAAACAAAGGTTTAAAACACCTTCCCTACTAAAGTATAACCAATAGCAAATATGTACAAACACAATAATCTTTTAAATATGTACAAAAATTATAATAATATGTCATTTGGGTCGTACAACCCTTCGAACATAAAATTGATGCATGCACCTAAAAAGGTGTTATTTTAGCTATAAGCTATATTGACTAAAAGTGGGTAGACATGGATTTGAATTTCCTATATGAGAAGGTATGTAGTATTACGGCAGTAAAATTCCCGCTCACCCCACGTGTGCGCCGACTAACTAAAATAAGGTGATTTGAAAGAATTTTGGGAAAGTACAATGTACAATCCGCGTGTACAATGTGTGTGAGTATTAAATTATCGAAATGAAGAAAATGTAAATGAAATGCCAATTTATATAAAGCAATAAATAAATAAGCAATTTATCCAAAATAAAACTAATAAATAATTTATGCCACATAAACAAAATAAACCAAAACAAATAGTATGAAACAAATAACAATGTATAAAAACATAAATAATTAAGTCTGTAATGGTTAGAACCTCGAGTCCCCAGCAGAGTCGCCAAACTGTCATACTCGAGTTTTACCTAAGGTCAAAACGAGCACGACATTATGAACTCTTAAAGAATTAATTTATACAGAGTCGCCACCTAATTTTTAAGAAAAATAGAAAATCTAATTATTTTTTTAACAAGTATGACTTTATTTAATCTACGAAACTATTTTAGATTCCAGGTAAGGGTTTAAATTATTCTGAAGGAAAGAAATTAGGCACCCTTCAGAATCGACAAATATGGTTCCCAACCAAACTTAGATTTATTAAAAGAGGAAAAGAAAAACATCAATATTTGTATGCAAATATAAAATGTGTTAAAATGATATAAATAGTTTATACATATACATTGTGCAAATTACATATATTACCGTGTGTATAAAAAAATGTATATAAAAGTGTGTGAGAATATGTACTAAAATGAAAAGATTGAACAAAGAAAAATTTATTTTAAAGAAAAGATTATGCAATATTTTAATGTAAAAAGTGTGAATAATTCGATTAAATATCCGAATTAATTTAATTTTTTTATATAAATAATAACGGCCTAAATTTGCCTAAAGCGTGATGAATATTGTATGAATTAAAGCATCCCAACCCAACGCCCTAAAAAATAAAATTCATTATGATAATATTTTATACAAGTATAAAATATAAAAATACAATACAAAATTTAAAGTCTTCTTTAAAGACCATTTCCGATGAATATTTCCAATAACCTTACAAAACATTTTCGTAAAAATATTAGTAACGATTAAATAATCAATAAATTATAAAAAAAAGTACATATGCATATATGTATATAAAAAATAATTTTTTATTAAATACTAGGCTCAGATTAAATTTCAAATACGACATGACTACGAAATGATTGCTGATTTATTAGCCGTCCTAAATCGTTTTGCAAGGATACGAATCATAAAAATTTTTATCTTGTTATAAAAATTTCGTCATCGCTCAAATTTATTTATTTTATTATATATTTATATACGTAATATTTGTCTTTTATTCGTGCAAAGCCTTGAAAATCAATGAAGAATTTCTTCATCAATCAAGTGTCCGCCCTTAATATAAAATAATACTTCCTCTGTCCCATTTTATATGTCGTTATTTGATCAAACACGGAGTTTAAAAAATAAGAGAAGACTTGGTAAAATTTATTAAATTATCCTTTATAAAAAAATGTGTCAATATTTTTTTTAATTAAATGAGTCCAATAAGGATAAAAAAATAATTGTACCTTTAAAAAGTTATCAAACAACATTTATTTTGAAACGAATTAAAAAAAAAATTATAACACATAATTTGAGACGGAGGATTGATAAAACAAAGCCCATCTTTGTCGATCAAGTGTCCGCCATTAATATAAAATAATAACTTGATAAAACAAAATCTATCTTTATAATGGGGCCATTAATATAAAATAATAACTTGATAAAACAAAATCTATCTTTATAATGGGGTGACCTCAAATATTAAAAAATAATTTCATTGGTCATGTGTGCAATAAAAATGTCCAAAAATAATCTCAAAATCATCCGGCATAGCGTAGCAAACCTATCCATACATACAGTAAATAGCAATATTATATCAGTGACAGATACAGTGAAGTAGCAACATCGTATCAGTGACAGCAAATGCAAAACAAAGAGCAAAATAATAATGAAATATCAATGAACAAGATCCAACAAAGAAGAAAACAATAAAAATAAATGATTATAGTAATTGGAGAAGGAAAAAGTCCTAAACAGTGATGGTGTTGATGTTGTTTTAACGGCATTCGCCGGAGCAACGTCTGGGATCGCAAAAGTCCGACCAGATCTGGCCATGTTGGTGACACAGTGGAGATAAAATGAAAAAGATAGCGGTGGCGGCGGTTTCTTCGCCGGTTGTCAACTCCGACGAAGAAACCACGAAAAGGGGAAAAGGAAAGGGGAAAAGGCGGCGGCACTGGTGTACTTAGCGGCTGGACACCCCGCCGGTGACCAATTCTGGCGTGGCGGAAAAGGGGAAAGGGAAGAGGGACGCTGCTGGCTGTTCGTCTTACCGCCGGTGGAGCTCCGATGATGGTTCATGGAGATGATGGGGAGAAGAGGGCGGTGATAATGGTGTTTTATCGGCGGCGCAGCTCGCCGGAGCAGCGGCGTCGTTGGTTGGTGGTTTCTAGATAGAAAAAGGAGAGAGAAGAGAGAATGTAGAGAGAGATTTGATTTGTACGTGTTTATGCGTGTGTTTTTAGAGAGAGAGAAAAATACTACCTCCATCTTATTTTATGTGTCACCATTTGACTGGACACGGAGTTTAAAGAAATAAGAAAAGATTTGGTAATGTTTATCTTTATAAAAAAATATGCTAATATCTTTTTTTTTAATTAAATGAGATCAATAAGGATAAAAATGAAATTGTATCTTTAAATAATTGTCAAATAAAAAAAATGACATTCTTTTTGGGACGAACTAAAAAAAAATAATGTCATATAAAATGGGACGGAGGAAAGATTTTGTGCAGATATAGAGTGTGTGTGGGGATGTGGAGTGTGTGTATTTTCGTGGATGAAGTATTTAGGGCCTGTTTAGCCATGAAATTTTTTTCCTTTTTTTCGAAAAATTTTTGGAATTGAAAATTATGGTGTTTGATCATGAAAATTTAGAAAATAATTTCGAAAAAATTTTCTGAGAAGTAAAAATAGGTTTTTGTTGTTTTCATAATTTTTCAACTCCAATTTCAATTTTTATTATTATTACATGTAACCTCAATCTTTTAAATTTTTACATAAAACTTTTCTTTTAACATTATTTTTTTCAATATTACGTACATAACAGTTTTAAATAATAAGATAATTATAATTTCAAATTTAATGTTATCCTAATTAATATATATCTCTTTTTCTCTCTCATAATTATTTTTATCCCTTATTTAATTTTCTCCCTTATTTAAGACATTATTTAACTGCTAATTTATATTTATATCCATAAATATATAAAGTATTATATAGAAATATACAAAGTATGTTATATATAAAGTTTATACCATTTATATACCATATACACATATATAAATATATAAAGTATTAAGAAACATATTAAGCATATTTATAATATAAATATACAAAGTATGTTATATATGAAGTTTATATCATATATATACCATATACACGTATATATAAGAATACAAAGTATAAAGAAACAAACTAAGCACATTTATATATTTATGGTATATGATATAATATACCATAAATATGCAAAGCATGTTTTACATAGAAATAATTTATTCACATATAGTAAAATCTTTCATGTATAAGAAAATTAAAGAAATAAATTAGCGGCACTCTAAGATTTAATAATAACTCATCATTTCCTATTTTTTAGGAATGAAAAATGAAGGAAATAAATTAAAAAAATTTCTAAAATAATAAATTTATTTTAAAGATAATATTTGTTTCCTAAAAAACAGGAAACAGAGATCTGTTAGTATAGGATCCATATTTAAAATTTTCAAATATGAGAAAACGACTATTAATGTAAATATATATATGTCATAATTGAAATTCATTAAATATGACTATGTATATGTAATTATTTTCAGGGAAAAAGCATCGTTTTCACCCCAAATTATACCCGAAAAGTCGAAGCCACACCTAAACTATACTAGTGACCTATTACACACCTAAACTATAAAAAAGTGAAACTATTTACACCCTGTCAGGCTACCACTACTTGCATGTGGTGTAGTGTTTTACACGCGCTGCTACGTCAGCACCACGTCAGTAAAAAGTATCATTTTTTTTTATAGTTAAGGTGTGTAATAGGTCACTTATATAGTTTAGGTATGGATTTGACTTTTCGACTATAGTTTGGGGTGGAAATGATGCATTTTCCCTTAATATTTTTAGCCTTTTACTTTTGTTATTTAATAGGCTGGACGCGCCTAAAATAAGTGTAACACACGCGCCTTAGAATGGGGGTCGCGGGAAGGTAATAATATCACTTTTATATAGTTAAGGTGTGTAATAGGTCACTTATATAATTTAGGTGTGGCTTAGACTTTTCTTATATAGTATGAGGTGGAAATAATGTCTTTTCCCTTATTTTTATAATAGTGGCTAGTTGTGTGCTCTTTTTTCATTAGTAGGTAAATTTTAGCTGGGTTATTTTGATATTTTGTAAAAGTTAGGGCACAAAATCATATTTAAAATTTTTTTTTCAAAAGTAAAAAAAAAAAATCAAAAAAGACATGGCCAAACACAACTCCAACTCCAATTTCAACTCCAACTTCAAAAAATTTTAGTTTTCATGGTCAAACGGCTACTTAAAAAGAAAAAGTAATAATAAAATAAATAAATATTAAATCTATCTTTTTTCAACATATTCCTTAAATTAGGGATAGTGGGTGAAGTAAAGTCAAAAGATTAAAAAGTGATAAGTCTTCGATTTGACTAATTTATTATTTTATATATTAAAATAATTAAATTGACTCACTTTTGCAGGTCGTATTAAATAACATAAAAAATAATGAATGGCGATGTATAAATACAAAAGATAATGTAAATAACAAATAAAAAATATAATTATCTTGAAAAAATATATTATGCTATAATAATTAAAATTATACTATGCAGTAAAAAATTACAGTGTTATGTTGTGTACGTATGCAAATAACTGTGCAAAAATATTAAAATAATAATAAAGTGATAAAAATTATAAAATTTACGAAATTAGTGATAGTTATCAATAAATTATGTAAAAATTAAAATATGACAAAAATTAATAAAAAATTATAAAATAATGACGATTATCAATAAATTGTTAAAAATTAAAAAAATGTGTGAAAACTTATGTTTTGTACCATTTAACGATCACGAAGCCTAAATGCATTAATTTTATGTTTGGAGAACCAAAATTGGGTATCAGCAATATGCTGGAAGGATACAATACTATTTAAAGGTTAATGAGGTATAATACCTTTCTTATTTTCTTTTTTCAAATTTAGTTGGTTAAATTATTTGGTTGGAGAAGAAAGAGGATGGACCATATAATGTGTCTACTGTGAGAGCTTTTTATATGCATGATGATAGGTTTCCAGATAATGCTGGTGGACGACAACATAGGTACTTGACAGATTTTATGCTCACAAATAGTGAATTGATTATCTAAATTAATTTGCGTAATTTATCGTTATAGCAATGTGTTTTGGAAGATATGTTTGATAATCAACAGTTATTTTCGAAAGCTAAAGCTTTGATAATCAACAGTTGTTTTCGAAAGCTAAAGCTATATGGACTATGGAGGGGTTTTAAGGATATCTCAGCTAGGTTAAACTAAGAAGCTAATAATGATGGTTGAGTTAGCTCCTAAAACGTGTAGACATCTACATCTAAATTTTTTTTTAGAAAAGTTTGATTCTTTCCTGGCATACACAATTGTAAATCTGATTTTTAAAAGAATTTCATATACAAAATATTAAAGCCTACATCATATGGGTCTTTAGAAACATATGTAGTTATCGATACTAATAAGAATCTAATGGAGTGCACCAAAATTTGGTAGGAAATAAAAGTCATTCTCATGTTTCACCCCTTACAAGCTCCTAATTTTGAAAAGATGAATGAATAGGAAGCATGGTGTAGTGTGCATCTATGTTAGAGTACCTGATTTGGTGAAAAGGGGATACAAAGGTGAAAATAATTTTTTTTAGGGGGAGGGTGGAGGGGGTGGGGACGGAGGAGGAATTGGAAGAAATTTCTCATTTAGATTTAGCATGATAGGTTTTATATGTTGTATCTATGAGTTCATGATGGATCTTCCATCCTAATTTTTTCGGATAAGGGACTTATTTGGTTGGTTATGTATGCAAATTCTATATCAATCAATAACTTCTTTCATAATCTTGTCATTTTTTATGAACTTGAATTGTAGGATAAATCTTTAAATTGTTTGTGGCTAATATTTTGAACTTTGAAATGAAAAGAGAACAATACATATGCATGTTGAATTATTAAAACATTCTAAACAATAAATAGAATTGGTGGAAAAATTTTATTATTTATCACAAGATAAAATTATGAAATTTTTTTAATATTTCAACGCTTCTCCATATTCAAAATTATATCATAGAAAAGGATTTGACAGTTTTTGCATAATTTGAATTTAAATGTGAAAAGAACTTATTTAAACTTGACGTGGAAATTTTTTAAAATATAAAAAATAAAGTCATTATATAGATAAGATAAAATAAACGAAGCTAAAATTTTGAATAACAATGATATATATATATATATATATATATATATATATATATATATATATATATATATATATATATATAGATAGATAGATAGATAGATAGATAGATAGATAGATACATACATAGATAGATAGATAGAGAGAGAGAGAGATGGGAGTAGGGGGCATAATATTTTGAACTAATTTTGAAAACATAATGTAGTAGTTCCATAAATTTTATATTGAAGAGATGTGAATAATAGAATAATTTTTTTTTAAAAAAAACATCACAAGTAAACAAAATGGTTTATCATCGTCATTTCATTGTGGAACAAAATGGTAATTAGACTTTTTAAATATAACAATCTAATATTAAATATTTTTTAAAAAATATGATTTATCATATTCATAAAAGACATTACAATCTGAAAGAAAATTCTTAAAAATTAGTATAAGGATAGAGAAGTAGACTGAAATTAAAAAACAATAATTTAAAATATAGCGTAAGGGTTGGTGAGGTAAGGTTTTTTTTTTTGAAAAAAATTAATTTTTTTGAGGGGCGGAGAGTGGGGTGGGGGTAGGGAAGGAATGGGGTGGTGGGGGTAAAGGTGGAGGTGAATGCGAGATTTGCTGAGGTGGGTGATTTTGAGTGTGGTATGAGAGATTTTAATTGAATTAATCAAGAAGATATAATTATAAGTATAAGTAAAATACTTAAAGATATTAATGATAAAATCAACAATGAAAAAATTATGAACAATAGAATAAAGTCTGAAAATTTAAAAGAAAAAATAAATTGTTTACACTTAGTTTTTGAATTGAAAAAATAAATTGTATACGCTTAGTTTTTGAATCTAAAAAATAAATTTAAAATTTGAACTTAGAAGTTTTGTAGTTGACACAATTACATACTTTTAGTAGTTGAAATGGAAGGTAAGGAACGTAATTACATATCTTAATTAATTAAAAATCTATATATATATATCATTATTGAAATTTGTAATGTAATTGTATATTTTTTCAACTGTTTTTTGCATTTCACAAAGAAATAATATAGTAGTTAGTTTTTTGTAAAGTAATATAATTTAACATACTCGAATGAGAGATTTCAATATGAAACAATTAAAAATAACAATTTAATATTATCTGTGCATCGCACGAGTACGTATACTAGTAATTATTAAGAGTGATATAATAAAATTACCGTTAAAGTAGCTGAACCATGATTGTCGACCATGAGAAGCTTGCTGCTCAACTCTTACTTATACTTTAGGAGAGCTTTGGTCAAGTATTATTTATTTTTTAATATTCAAATAATTTATAATAATTAGTTGAAAATAATATAATAAAATTATAGTTAAAATAACTAAAGAAATATGTTGATGATGAATAGTCTGCTTTTGGCTGCTCAGCTCTCACTTATACTATAGGAGAATTTTGCACAATATTTGTGTCCAAGAATGGGGCTCTTGGACTTGGGTTTTACCATTTTTTGTGGTAGAGAAAATCTTAATTTCAACTGAATATGGAGATATAACATGGGGGTTTGGGCCACAGTTGACAAAAGAGTTTTAAAATGAGGTGTAGGTGACACAAGTTTTAATTATTAGTTGGAGGTGACAATTACTTTATTATGTACTAAGAAAGTTGGGGAAGTTTTAAAATAACCCAAAAGTTTTTAAATTTACACTTTGATCTCAATGTATACCTAAAATAATAGGAAACAAAGGGAAAAGAGGCGTCTTTTCTCTCTTCTTATCCATTGTTGTTTTCTCTCTCTTAGCAATTTTTGTTTTTAATTGTTTCTGTTTCTACTACTTTATTCATCATCTTCTGCTTCATCTTCTTCTTGTCGACCATTTGTTGTTGTTGTTGTTGGTACAACGCTACTGCAGTGATCTGATCAATTTCTTAGGTCAAATTTTGTTTACTACATCACTTTCCACTTTGGCATTACTTCATAGGTTACTTTGGTAAGTAAAATTATGATTTTTATTCGTATTTGTCATCTGGGTACACTTCTGTTTTTCCAACAACGGATAGAACCCTGATTATGAATCCAGCACAAGTGCCCACAATTTAAACAGATTAATCATCTGGTGCATCAGATGAGTAATCTGTTGCATCATCGTATATCTGTTGCATCAAACATATTATCTGTTGTATCAGGATATTTATCTGTTGCACCAGACTAATTATCTGTTACATCAGAATGTTTATCTGTTGCACCAGACTAATTATCTGTTGCAACGAATGATTAATCTGTTTGAAACAACACAAATCAACCCCTGCCACAAACCCAACAGATAAATCTTTCTATTTCTACTGGATTCTAAATTATTCCTTTTTATGTCGAATCATCAAAATATTTGTTGAGAAGATAATAGACAGAATGAAAATTAAATATGGACTAAAACGTCAAAGATTAAACATAATTTATTTATTAAACAAATAAAAATACATATAATAGACTAAAAGAAAAATAATAGTCTAATTATTATTATTATTATTATTATTATTATTATTATCAGCATCATCATTGCCAGCCGACCAATCTTCAACCAAAAGTAGCAAGGCCTTCCTCAGCTTGCATATCTCGCGGAGCATTCTTGATCTAACTCCTCCCAATTCCCATTGCAGATCATGAACTTGATTCCGAAGTTCATTCACAGCGTCTTGCAGAAAAGCAACGTCCCACACTGGGTCAGCCATAATCTTATCTTCTAGAGTGTAATATGAAAGACGAGATGCAATAAATAAATAGAGTGTGTATTTAAATGAATGATTGAGTAAGGACGAACCTATTTATAGAGGATTGAATTTGAATGAGAGGCAAAAAGGCGCAACTATTCACCTACATACATTAATTAAATTTTTGGTTAAATTAAGAAAATAAATATTGTGATATAAGTCATGACCTTTGAGATTATTATTATTAATTAGTCTTTCAAAGAACCATTTTTATTGAGTTGTGCCAATAGATTCTATATCTGTTGCATCAGATAACACATCTGTGACAACAAATATATTATCTGTTGCAACAAATATAAAATATGTTGCATCAGATAACATATTTGTTCCAACATATAATCTAACTGTTCACCTCCATTTATTAATTACATTTTTTATTAATATAAAAAGTAATGAATTAATTAAATTAAGAAATATTGTGATAAGTCATGACTTTTCAGATTATTATTATTAATTAGTTCTTTTCAAGAACTGCTTTTATTGAGTTGCGACTCGATATAGGTTGCATCAGATAAATCATCAGTGACAACAGATATATCATCTGTCGCAACCATAGTGAACCTGTTGCATTAGATAATTTAATTGTTGCAACATATAATCTACTTTTTTTAAAAAATAACTATATCATCATATCATTAATCCAAATTTGCTTACTTTTTTATTTTATAAATAAAAAAATATCTTTTCAAATTTCTTAATAAAATAATAATCATTTTATTATATAATAAATAATTTAAAAAATAAAAATGGTGAAAAGTCATGATCAGTTATTAAAATTATGGTTATAAATTGTGTTTATTATTTATTTCCTTATTATTTATTTACGAAACATTTTTCATATTGAATAATCGGAACTCCGAGTCATGTGTTTCTTTTCACCCTCTCAATAACAACAATAACCCCTTTTTATTAATAGCCGCTAGGTGCAACATATGATCGATCTATCGTAGCAGATTAACCTCTAACTGTTGACACAAATTGCTGCTCAATTCCTACCACCAACCATCAACATGTTGAGAACAAGGAATAAACAGAATGATTATTATTAAATACTAAATAAGAATTAAAAATTCAAAGTCGACAACAAAATGAAATGAATGTTCATAGATTTTTGAATCCCTTGGGTAGATTTGATATACAAAAGGAGAAAAATAACCGCTAAAATAAAAAAATATTACCTAATTATTATTACTATTATTATTATTGTTGTCAATCAGACATCTTTCATTCATCCGACAGCCTTTCTTTGAAGTCAGCCAAATATCTCTCTGGAGTTCATCAATCAAACTGCCTTTGAAGTTCACGCAAGGACTCGATATGAATATTCTTGTACAGATTTGGATCATCCATATTTGTAAGGAGGGACCTATTTATAAATTATTGTATCTCGGAAAGAAAAGAAAATTGCTTTAAAATAAATCTAACAGATGGGTAATCTGTTACAAAATATATTCTTTCTGTTAGATAACTTACAACATACTGGCAATCTTTTTGCAACAGATGTATATATCTGTTTGATTTCTACAACAGGTTAATCACTGTTGTAACAAATGTCTCCAATTGATTGACAATATAAATAGATGTGTCATCTGTTGCAACAAGCTAGTCATCTGGTTATTCAATTTAAGCCATAGATGGGCTAGGAAGAATAAGGTGCGTGCAGATAGATCCATTCATATGTGTGGAAGTTAAGTATGTATTACTGATAAGGTTACCGGGATAACACACACAAAGTGCAATGTTTTTGTGAATGCAGTTTTTAATCGATTAGACATTGATCATTCAAACAAGATCCTGCATTGTACCGTTAAGTTTGATGGGTTCGAAATTGATAAGGCTGAGGACCTCATGAAGATGGTCCAGATACCCTGTTATGAATTACTGACGGTTGGTGCTCGTGTTTATGTGTGTCAAGTTTTGAGAAGGGACCAATAGTTATCGTCACTACAGAGAACTAATAGCGATTGGACTTAACTTTTAGTGTGCATTGGACCCTTAGAGGGCCCTCAAAGCGTCGCAATGTATCAAATAGGAATGGAAAACCAATATAGTTATTGCCCTGGCCAAAATTTATATGGTTGGGTTGCTTGCTCGGGTTGATAATTATATGCCAAAAGGTGTGGTAGGAGAATGCTTTCAAAGGAAAATGGGTTATTAATAGAAGACTATATCATATGAGAGCTAATTGAAGAAGAGACACAGGGTAGAAAGTAACTTCTAACGAATCTGGCCGATGGAATTATCTTAACAGATGCAAAATCTGAATCAAGTACAAATATGAAAGTGTATCCGGTAATGTAATTTCATTTGTTGTGGTGTATCCGGTAATGTAATTTCATCTGTTGTGTATTTGGAAGAAAAATAATACAGATGGATACTTTGATAGGGAGCTGCATGGTTGGGATTATCACCTAGGTAGAAAATAGGAGAAGACAAATAAAGCAGCCTCACGGGCATCGAGGGTATAAATGATGTTCAACAAGTCTAGAAAACTTACGCCAACAACAACCGTAGTGAAAATAAGAAAACTAAGCGAAGGCGGCAATTTCTGAATTTTAAATTTCATCCCATCTTCTTGTTTGTGTTTTCGATCAGGTCCACTGTCGTTGACCTAATCGAAACCACAGATGAGATTGAAAGGCAAATAGAGTATCATTGCTTTCTTAGCAATATGGTTATAGTTGATTGTGTTTTCTTGCCTTGACATGCTTTCAACATTTCTTGGAGAAGATCAGATGCTTGTTGTAGTATGTGAATCCCAATAATTTTCAAGCTTGCCTCCAGCTTGTTGATTCTGTATTCAAGCTGGTCGTTACCATCTTCAAAGTTGGTAGGGAGTTCCTCGTCTCTTGTGAGCTCGATCAGGAATACTACCTTCAAAATTGTGGCATTCTAGAAGCCCTTCAGAACACTTTCTCTTTATAAGCTTTAAAGGATACATGGAGGGTCGCTGTGTTTGTTTTAGGTCAAAATGTGTTGATGCACGTTGAAGATGTGGTCCCAACAGTTGAACAACACACTTTTATCGAGCGTTGCTCTATGCATATTGCTCAACCAATTTGATAAATTAGTAAGCATGGAGTTACGTAGCATGTGATTTAAACCGGCTCTACCAAGCCTATAAAACGTTACGTAACTCCAAGCTCATTACCCTATCAAAATAATATGCTCGAGTTAGTGCACATAGAAAAATAGCCCAATCTGTCAGCCTTTCTGCTGATCACTCTTCTCCAATATAGATGACAAGATATCTGCTATGCAAAAGTCTACACCATCGCCAGACATGATTGCCTGGGAACATGTCTGGCGACGGTGTAGACTTTTGCATAGTAGATATCTTGTCATCTATATTGGAGAAGAGCAAGCAGCAGAAAGGCTGAGAGATTGAGCTCGTTCGATTTGTGCACTAACTCGGTCATGTTTTTTGGTAGAGTAATGAGCTTAGAGTTACGTAACGTTTGATAGGCTTGGTAGAGACGGTTTAGATCACACACTACGTAACTCCATGCTTACTAATTTATCAAATTGGTTGAGTAAGATGCATGGAGAAACACTAGATAAAAGTGTGTTGTTCAACTTTTGGGACCACATCTTCAACGTGCATCAACACATTTTGACCTAAAACAAACACAGAGACCCTCCATGTATCCTTTAAGGCTTTTGAAGAAAGTGTTCTGAAGGGCTTCTAGAATGCCACAACTTTGAAGGTAGTGTTCCTGATCGAGCTCACAAGAGACGAGGAACTCTTTACCAACTTCGAAGAGGGCAACGACCAGCTTGAATACAGAATCAACAAGCTGGAGGCAAGCTTGAAAATTATCAGGATTCACATACTATAGCAAACATCTGATCTTCTCCAAGGAATGTTGAAAGCATGTCAAGGCAAGAAAACACAATTAATTATAACCATATTGCTAAGAAAGCAATGATACTCTATTTGCCTTTCAATCTTATTTGTGGTTCCGATCAGGTCAACGACAGTGGACCTGATTGAAAACACAAACAAGAAGGCATGGGATGAAATTTAAAATTTAAAAATTTGCCGCCTTCGCTTAGATTCCTTATTTTAACTGCGGTTGCTGTTGGTATAAGTTTTCTAGACTTGCTGTACATCATTTCTGCCCTCGATGCCCGTGAGGCTTCTTTGTTGGTCTTCTCCTATTTTCTATCTAGGTAATAATCCCGACCACGCAGCTCCCTAGCAAAGTGTCCATCTGCATTTTTTTTCTTTCAGAGACACAACAAATAAAATTACATTACCGGATATAATTTTATATTTGCACTTGATTCAGATCTCACATCTATTAAGATAATTCCACCGGCAAGATTCGTTAGAAGTTACTTTCTACCCTATGTCTTTTCTCCAATTAGCTCTCAGATGATATAGTTTTCCATCAACCACCCATTTTCCTTCGAAAGCATTCTCCTACCGCATATTCTGGCATAAAATCATCACCCCGAGCGAGCAACCCAGCCATATAAATTTTGGCCAGGGCAATAAATATATTGGTTTTCCGTTCTTATTAGATGCAGTGCTAAGCTTCGAAGGCCTTCTAAGGGTCCAATGCACCCTAAAAGTTAGTCCAATCGCTATTGAATCTCTTTACAATAACACAAAAATTAGATCCCTTCACAATGCTTGACAAATGAACATGAGCAACAATCGACATTAAATCTTAACAGGCTATCAGAACCATATTCATGGTCCCTCAGCCTTATCAGTTCGGACCTACCAAACTTAACTGTAAAATTATAGACATTTTGTTTGAAAGATCTATGACTAATTAGTAAAAACATTATTCACAAAATCAGTGCATTCTATGTGAGTTTCCATATTAACATTTTCAGTAATACATACCTCCCACATATGAAGTGGTTCCATCTATAAGCAGCTTATTCCTCTGATCCCATCTTTACTGTAGCCTCTTGAGATAGTCCAGCAAAAGTTGATCAAATGTCAGTTCCTTATATCTACAAAGAAGAGGAAAAAATTAATGTCACAAAAAGAACATTGTCCATCTGTTGCATCAGATGTGGAGTCTGTTGTAACAGGTGTAGAGTCTGTTGCAACAGATGTGGATTCTATTGCAATAGATATGGAGTCTATTGCAACAGATGTGGAGTCTGATGGAATACATCAAACCAACCTTTCTGGTGGTTTTATTTGTTCCAACAGTTTCTCCATCTGTTGCAACATCAACAACAGCATAAACATCAACAAAAAAGAAATAACATTTGTTCCAACAATATCATAACAACAAAGAAGCAACATCCTTTGTGCCAGAACCATCAATAATACCATAAGTTTCAACAATGCCAACCCCACCACCAGCATCAATAACGGTATCAACAATAATGAAACAAATAAAATACATACAAAAAAATGATACTGCCAACGAGGCTTTTAAACTTCTCCTTATAGATGACTTTTTTCTCATATTGTAATAAAAATTCTCTGATTATTTATTCAACACTTACAAGTTCCTTAAATTTTTTTTAATAAATATGATATGGGTAAATAGTAATTAAATTAAAAAAACAGATGTAAATAACATGCAAAAAAGAAGACAAGAGTGAAAGAGTAATAATAAACCATACCTTAATATCAAAAAGGGGATCAAAATAGAAATTTAAGTCGAGGAAAGATATGGATGGGTTTAGATCCGAAAAGATCTTTATGAGAAGAGAAGAGAAAAAAGAGAAAAAAGGTTATGACCTTAAAGAGGAGAGAGAAAAAGATGAGAGTTGAATAAAATAAACTGCAACTGAAGGAAAAGATGAGATAATTTCTAAAGATATATTGTGTACGTAGATGTGGTGGTTTTCAATATTCATTAATTAATATTCATTAATTTCATTAATAATTTGAGGGGCACAAGGAAGACTAAGACTACTGACATTGAAAAGACAAGACAAGACTGCTCAATGAACTCACTTTTGAGATATCCAAGAAATATTTTTTACTGCCTTTAGTAGTAAGTAATACTACTTGATATTATCTACTCGGACTAGAAGCTTCTTGCTTTAAAATTAAAAGAGATAAAAAGATTTTAAAATAGATATATCATCTATTGCAACATATATAAATATCTGTTTAGAAATCCGAACAGCTCAGTCATCTGTTACAATAGATATAAATATCTATTTAAAAATCCCAAAAGCTCAGTCATTTGTGACAATAGATGAAAATGTTTATTTGATAATTAATAAAATCAGATATGTCATCTGTTACAACAAATATAAATATTTTTTTGAAAATTTTCAACAGCTCAGTCATCTGTCACAATAGATGCAAATATCTATTTGATAATTAAATCAGATATGTCATCTATTGCAACATATATCTACCTGTTTGAAAATTTTCACCAGCTTAGTTATTTGTTGCAACAAATGTCATAGCAATTGATTTAGGTGGAACTAGGGATGAATGAATGACCTCGCAGGGTCAAGTACAAATCAAATCTAGTCTTTGCAATTGCATGGCGTTGGTATTGTGTTCATACCGACCCGAGTCGTCGATCGATCGCTCTGAGTTGAAATGAGTTCTCATCAACTTAATGTTAGGATAGTGATAGTACCTAAGTTGATTTAGGTGGAACTAGGAATGAATGATTGAGATCGCAGGGTCAACTACAAATCCAATTAAGTCTTTGCAATTGCATGGCATTGGTATTGCATTCATCCTGACCCGAGTCATTGATTGATCACTCTGAGTTGAAATGAGTTCTCATCAACTCAATGTTAGGATAGTGATAGTACCTAAGTTTATTTAGGTGGAACTAGGGATGAATGAGTGAGCTCACAGGGTCAACTATAAATCCAATTGAGTTTTTGCAATTGTATGGCATTGGTATTGCGTTCATCCCGACCCGAGTCGTCGATCGACCACTCTGAGTTGAAATGAGTTCTCATCAACTCAATGTTAGGATAGTGATAGTACCTAAGTTGATTTATGTGGAACTAGAGATGAATGAATGAGCTCGCAGGGTTAATTACAAATTTAATTGAGTCTTTACAATTGCATGGCATTGGTATTACGTTCATCCCGACCCGAGTCGTCGATCGATCACTCTGAGTTGAAATGAGTTCTCATCAACTCAATGTTAGGATAGTGATAGTACCTAAGTTGATTTAGATGGAACTATGGATGAATGAATGAGCTCACAGGGTCAACTATAAATCCAATTGAGTCTTTGCAATTATATGGTGCTGGTATTGCGTTCATCCCGATCCGAGTCATCGATCGATCACTCTAAGTAGAAATAAGTTCTCATCAACTCAATATTTTAAAAATTATATCTTTTAAAATTTTTAAAATTAATTAAGATCAATTTGGACCAAATTAGCAATTTTAAAACTTGTTATTCTTTTCTAAAATTACAAATCAACCCATACAAATCATCCATTTGTGCGAAAAACTTTTTATTTCAAATCTTAAGTTCTCTCTCTTCTCTCTCTCTCTCTCTCTCGCTCTCGGTGTCCTCTCCCTCTCAATAATACAAATAATACAAATAACAACTACTCAACTTATTACTCAACCCTTCAAAACAGGTCAATTTTCTTTTCATTTACGACTACATATTGTTGTTTTTTTCTACTTCATTCCCGCTTGTATCCATTATTTTCTCTATCTTCACGTGTAACAGAGTTCGAGAAGAGTTCTACATTTGTTCTTTATTCTAAAAAATAGGGATTTTTAGTTAATGATAAAAAAGAAGACTTTTAGTTGTATTATCTTCGAGAATGGGTTAACAATTTTGAGTTTTGATGCTAAAAAAGTAGGAAGCACCCGAGAAAATCCTAGTTTTTCTCTCAGTGTTTTGTTGACTGTCGTGGTATTATTGCATGGTGTTTGTGATGTTGTTGGTGGCTGTTGTTGTTGGTATTGGTATTTATGTTTTTTAACGGTGGTGTCGGTGGTCTTGGTGTTGGTATTGGTATTGGTGGCATTGGTAGTGGTCTTAGTGGCATGGGTCGTGGCATTGGTTGTGGTGGTGGTGGTCCATATGTTGTAATGGGTGAAAGATCTATTAGGAGATATTAAATAGGTTTTCAAACAGATTCCCCATCTATTCCAACTGATGGGTTATCCGTTGGAGTATTTTCTTGTAATGTGGCAGAGAATAATTTATTGAAATTTCTCCACCTGTTGCAACAGGTGGAAAATCTATGGGGAGATATTAAATAGGCCTTCAAACAGATTCGGGTTCCCCATATGTTCCAACTGATGGGTTGTCCGTTGGAGTATTTTTTTGGTTATGTGGTAAGAATAATTTATTGAAATTTGTCTCACCTTTTTAAAAAAAATTATGCAGACATCAAATGCAATGTATTTTTTATTTTTCTTTTGTTTGTAGTTAAAAGATGTCTCCTAAAAGAAAAAAAACAGAAAGTGGAGAAAGTGGATCAACTTTCTATCACCAAACAAAAAAGGCTAGAGTACAGATAGATTCGGAGGAACTTCCAAAACAATCTCAGTCAGGGTAAAATGAAGCTGAGGAAAGTGATAACTTATCCTCACCAATGGGGCGTGAAATAATATCAAAATTCCAGCATGATTTTGTCAAAACCATTAGTATTAACAAGTTTCGAGTTGCGATGCCGATGAATAACCCTAATGCAGTATTTGGTGATCTTGTACTTAAATATCAGTTGGGGAAAACCTTTGATGAACTTAGGAGTATTATGAAGAAGGAAAACATAGATGGACTTTTTAAGAAGAGCTGCTTTGCACACTTTCTTGAGCTGTCTGGGCCCCGTCCTCTCCGTTTCCCAATAATCATGGTATATGGACTTCTCAAGAGCAGGATCATATATGCGGGGAATGATAGAGGTCCGAAGGAGGGCGAAAATAAGATGGATGAAGTCTGGATCAACTATTGTGACATGTCAGTTTGTTTTAGATTGAAAGAGTTTGCCATTATGAAGGGCTTGAGATGTAATCGTCCAGAAGAACCTGCCATCAAGAAAACACCCCACAAAGGGTCCAAGAAATGTAAGGTAAAAAAAGATGCGTTGTTGGGCATTGTTGGACCTATCTACAAAGTAAAGGATTTGATAGCGGATCTCAAGAATAAAGACATACCAAAGCACTACAGGGAGAAACTGTGTTTAGTTTGGTTTGTCTATTCTGTTTTATTGGTAAAAGACGTTAAGAAAGTCATAGAACATGATTTGTTGGCGCTTGCTGATGATTTTGGGAGATTCAACGATCATCCCTAGGGCTACGACAGCTACTACTTTATTGTCAAATATTTACTGAAAGATCTAAAGCTAAAGACGACCACATTATACGGCTTTCCTTGGGCTTTCATGGTAAAATTAATCACTATTTTTACTCATTTATTAATTTATATTGAATATACTTGTGAATTTTTTTTTGTTTGCTTCCTTTTTACAATTTTTAGGCTTGGGCATGTGAAGCCATTCCTCCCCTCCAAAAGCATTTCACGGATTACCCGGATAAGGTTTCTCATCCAAGGATCCTTAGGTGGTTGGCTGCAGTAGAGAGCAGCAAAAAAAATATTAACGAGGCTAATCTCTTTAACCCTTCGGATAATGCAGTACGTCTTCTTTCAACTAAAATAATTTGTCTCAAATAAAGATATTGAAACAGATATTCCATCTGTTGCAAGAGATCACTCGTAAACTGCAACTGGTGTAATAGGTAATCTATTGCAACAGACAATCCATATTTCTCAATAGATTAACCATATGTTACTCTAATCTCTGAACCCTACTCAATAGATTACCCATCTACTGTAAATTATGCAACAGATGGGTATTCTGATGTAACATATTATCAATCTATTTCAACATACAAATCAGCTGTTGCGGTAGCTAGATCGTCTGTTGCATAAGTTGGTTGTGTTAACATAACCCGAGCCCTATGTAACCCAACTGACTGCAAATTATTATTATATAATTTAAATTCCTCCTGTCGTTTATTTATAGGTTGTGCATCCTTGGATCATGCCTACCATTAATGAGCTGGGGATGACTTCTTTTCTTACTCTGGGTCTTGTTGATACAAAAGAAGACCCAACGGTGAAGTTAATAAAGAAGGAATTGGATGGAGCAACATCTATAAGAAGAGCATTTAGGCAAGGTCAGTCTAATGTTGAAGCTCTTCACGACCTAACTCAAACTGTAAAGGATCCGGGTGCTTCTTCTGGGGGTGTTGCTGGTGGAGTTGTTTGTGATGGTGGCAGCCATCCTGGTTCTGCTTCTGCTGCCAGTCGTGATTATGAGCATGTTGGTGCTCAGCAAAAAATAAATATGTTTTAAAACACCCCTTGCACAGGACCTCCCTCTCACCCCTTCTCATCCTCATGTTCTCATTGTAAATGCAAAGTGTATGAGGACAGAGAGGATAAACTCCTCGACAAGCTAGAGGCTATTGCTGAAGCTACCAAAGAGTTAAAATCCAGGAGATGTGTCATACAATCCATTGAGGTGAGGGAGCCATGCACTCTTACAGTGGAGGTTAGGAGGAAGAGAATAAAAATTAGATAAATTCTCTTCGTTCTGAAATCAGCAAAAAATGCAACTCCTTTCGCTCCAATAGTTGTTGAAGTTCAGGGGCAGCCGAAGAAGGTGGACATATTTTTGGCGCTTGGCAAGGAGAAGAAGAAGGAAATGGAATAATTCATCAAGATAAAGGTTAAAAAAGAATACACCATGCATTCATTTGCCGCCAAAGACTTCTCGAATATGACAAATATATGCGTGTGGTACGAGGACAAGGTAAGTTTACTTTTACTAACCTACCCTTCCAATCTACTCTATGAAGAAGAATCTACGTAATAGCTGTGGAATTTGTTGCAACAGCTTGGTATTCTGTTGCAATGTAATACACATCTGTTGCATAAGTTGCATTGGCTGGGTAATCTGTGAACTGATTCAGAGAACCTCTGCATTGTATTCTTTCCACTGTGTTTTTATTCTTTACAATTACTAACCTATTTAAAAATTATCTTCTTATACCATAGTATGTTGATGAAATTCGCTGCCTCATGAGGGGTAGGCAATTAGCGTACCCAGATACTTATGATGCTGTTGATAAGATAATAGACCTCAACTTCTATAATAATTTCAAAGATAGGTACGCTGATCTTCGTAATCTAGCTAATTCCGGTGGCCTGGGATTTGATCAGTTAGTTTCTACGTTCTAATGGGATAAAGAAATGATTAAATATGTTAAAGGGAAGAGGCCATATCCACACGGCAAGAGCTGGATCAAGGCAAAGAAAATCCTTGCAGTCATGAACGTGGATGTCACCCATTTTCTCGCTGTTGAGATACTACTATACGAGGGAAAAGATTAAGGTTTATGACTGTAACTTACATGTGTTCAGTGAGAAGATGTTTTTAACCCACATGCAGCCACTCTTGAAGTTGTTGCCCAAGTCATTGACGCAGAGTAAGCTGATGGATCATTTGCAGGCTGAAGTCTTGGTGAAGAAATCATGGGTTTTTAAAGGTCGAAATAAGAACATCCAGCTCCCAAAAAATATAATCGGTGCAGCGTGCAGGCCATACTCATTTGCATACATAGAGTGTTTGCTGACCGACATATAAATGATCGGTGTGTGTGACACCGTTGTGGGAAAGATGCAATGGGTCTAGGCATATAGGGTACTAACTAAATGGTTGGAGTCCGTGTATAAAAAAGAACATGTTTAAAGACAGAGACGAACATGATAACAAATTTTCATTTCAAGCCAATTCATTATACATATAGAGGCAATAATTTTTATGTCTGCAAAGTTGAATTTTTATAATGCAACAGATTTTATATCTATCGTAATAGATATAGTACCTGTTGTGACAGATTGATTATCTGTTGGAATAAGTTGGTCATCTGTTGTGTTATGTAGATGTTCCCCGTCTATCTATCGTAACAGATTTACGATCTGTTGCAATATATAACTTATCTGTTGCAACTGATCGATAATCTATTGGAGCAAATAAAAAATGTAGGAAGACTTGTTATAATTTCCAGTAGATGATCTACGTGTTGCATCTCATGTTGCAACATATGTCTAAATCTGTCTGATAAGATATGTCGTCTGTTGCAACAGATGTATTATCTGTTGTGATATTTGAATCTAGTACTCCATTTCAATTAACATGTTTAAAACTCAAAATTAATTATATTCATAGATAGAATAAAATAAATCGAAGCCTTAAAAAATTACATGAAATAAAATAACTCAACAAATAAATGAAATGTAAAAAAAATCATTATGAGTACAAACGATCAACTCTACAAATAAATCAACAAGTTAAACCAAGGAGGATAGGTTATTACATTGACGGACTCGAGCTATAAAGATCTAATCAATATGGACAAGTTGTTCTTCATCCAGTGCTATGGAATTCGGCTTTGGTCATCGTGGATCTTTAACGTCGGTTGTGTACGGCTTTTGAGCTTTCGCTGCTCTATATTTCCATAAAAGAGTAGCATATCTTTTGTGGAGTAATCCGGCATCAAGTCCATCATTTGGTACTTGTAATCCATCGCTCAAATACTCAGCATAGGTGGCAATAAAAGGACCCCAATCCCTGTGTTATTAAAAAACAGATTATCCATATCTTGCAGTTCATGAAAGCGTTGTGAAATTTGTGAAATGAAACTAAATCATGACACTTAAACTTATAGGCTACCAATGGTTTGTTGAGCAATTTCGTCAACATATTGTGCATTAAATGGATTAGCCATTTTATCCCGGTATGCTTCAATCGTTGACCAATCAGTACAAATCTTTTGATCTAAAAAGCCACTCATATTAAGGTAAGTAGGTAATATTTTGGCCAGCTTTTGTATCTCAGACGATGGCTCAGAACGTCTCCTTCGCGACATCGAGTCATAAACTTGGATGCACCTCTCTTTTAGAACGATGACAACCAACACCGAATGGAATTCATTACCATAATTGATTGGGATGTACACTTCATTGACCAAATACCAAGGTAAGCCAGCCGAAATGCTAAAACCTTTGATGATGTTGATTAAACATTCTTCCTTTCGAGAAAATTCCCGCTGCTGTTGACAATACCTATCATAGGCATTATTAATGTAAACTTTATACAAACAATTGCCTGTTGTGTATCTTTATTGTTCTTGTATTTGAAACTTGTCCTTCTTTCGGAGGTAGTAAAAATGACATCGATGTGCTGCACATATTATCAAACATTTTGAATTACGTGATGAAAAAATCAATACGTAGATGCAATTAAATAATGTATTAATTAATAGTAATATGTATGGCCTTTAAACCTCATCATTCCAGCAAGTTTGGGGCTGTGACATCAAATAGAACCAATTCTTCATTCTGGGATGTGCAACAACAAAGTCAAACATATCAAAACCAAGACTAGATTCGTTCACTTTGTAGCGCTCGTCATTTTGTTTTATACATGATGATTTATATGTGTTAATGTCAGGTTCTTACAACAAGAATTGTATAAACCAATATCCATAAAATTGATTTATGTACCTGCCAGTATGATGCTTTAATAGCCCATCGGCAATCCATTCTAAATAGTCTTTGATCAACTGTATTAGGTTTTTTGGAGCCTCGTCCTAGATGTTGAACCCTTCAAATGGGTAATTCTTCCGTTCTCCCAAACTGACAAGCTCCACTTTTTCTTCATCTTTAGAAGCAGTTGATGGATTATCAAATGTCATATTATGCTCTTCGGCAGTAGCTGTGACATCCACCTGGAAAGCAAGAATTATCAATACTAAGTATAGATATAAAAAAAATTTTCCATCTGTTACAACAGATGATTCTTATGTTGCATCAGATGAATTATCTATTGGGATAAATTCGAATAGGTAAATTAAAGAAGTATGATAATTTCGAACAGATGACCCATCTGTTGCAACATAAGATTCATCTGTTAAAACAGATAATGAATCTGATGCAATAGCTTAGATAACAGTTGTAACAGATATATATATTTGTTTGATAATTTTCAGCAGATGTATTAACTGTTGAAACAGATATGTGCTCGTTTGTTTTTTTGGAACAGATGATGTACATTCACCTTCTTCAGCTCATGTTGCTCTTCTGTGGCCCTTGCACACTGAACATCGGTGCAAGACAAAGACAGAGGCATTGCAATCTTGCCTTTTTATTATGATTGATGATGCCTTGGAAGTGTCTTTCCTTCTCCTCTTAGTCGCCTTGATCTCTAGTGGAGTGTCTGGATATGAAATCCTCTTTGATGGAATGACACCCCTCTTAGATGTCGTTTTCTTTACAGAAGCAGTTAGTGCATTAATTGAATTAATCACTCCATCGTGTTTCTCCTTGCAGTCTTGACATTTGCATGAAGAACATTCGCTAGATGCGGCAAAATCTGGAGAAAAATTTGTACAACCATTATGATCATAATCATAATGGCTTGTTGTTTCAAAAACTGTAAGAGAAGCATCATTAGCCCCACCCTCCAAAATTATTTTTCTTGTGATGGTTGTTGCTCCAAACAATTCTATTTTTATTCCATCAATGACCTTAGGGTCCGATAAAGTTTGCACAGACCGTAAAGTAAGAAAAAATGGCATCTTCAACTCTCGGTTGGTCAGAACAAGCCACGGATGGACAATCTAAAATAAATCGGTACATATATTAAGAATGATGATAAAATCATTAATTAAAATAAAAAATTGATTAGAATTGGACTTACTGCTTCCCTGGGGGGATTGAAAAGATCAAGAAATTTTGTATTTTTATCGGTTTTGGCCGACAACCATCTCAGAATCCTTGGACAGGAAACTTCTTCCTGGTAATTCACTTGTTGTCTTAAATAAGGAATGGCTTCAAATGCCCAAGCCTATAACATAACGCCAATAAATCAAAAGCATTATCGAATAAAAAATGATGAATCATATCATGATAAAAGAAATATTTACCATGAAGGCCCATGAAAAACCATATAAGTTGACTGTTTTAGGCGTTAATGGAGTCAACAAATATTTGACAGTCATTTTGAAGCTTTCATAACCCCAAGGATAGTTGTTAAATGCCTTAAGATCCTCAGAGAGATTTATTAAACTGAGGCTTATGTTTTTGTTAACGTCTCTCGCCCAAAGAACATTATGTACAAACCAAACCAAGCACAATGATTGCTTGTGCTTCTTTGAAAGTCCTTTACCTTTCAACGCTTCAATCAGATTTTTATTTTTGAAGCTTGGACCAACAATGGACACCAGGTCATTACGATCACTCGACTTATCTTTTCTTTTTTGGGTGTGCGGGGTGCTTTTTTTGGGTCAGAGTAGGTATAACTTGAGAAAGAGAAGAAGGATAACATTTTAGTTCGGTAACTATGGAAAACTCCTCCCAACCAAAAAAAATAGGCATGCCACAGTAATTTATCCACACCTCATCCATCTTATCTTTGTTTTCATACATAAACCTGCGCTTGAGAAGATCATATACCATTTTCATCTGAAAGCGAGCATTGTTGTCCTCCGGCAAATCAAGATATTTCCCAAAGAAGCTTTTCCTAAAATAAGAATCTAATTTTTGTTCTCAAAGTATTTTTTTAAAGGCGTTAAATCTGTGGCACCATCGCGCTGCATTCTCACAGGGTAACGATCAATGCTGAAGGTTTTGACCAACTCTTCGACGGAAGAGCTATTAGCATTTGGATCATCTCTTTTGAAAGATTCCTCCTTCCTGTATTCATTATCTTCTGCTCCTGATTGAGATAACGCTTGTAAAGTAAGCTTATAGAGTGGTGGATGTAGCTGAGCTGCTGCACTTGTTCCTTTACTTGGACTTGATTCGATTTCTTTTATTTTGGGATCCATGTTATCTTAAATTAACAGGAACATAACATAGATTATAATTGATTAATGCATAACAGTAATATAACAGTTTCAATAGACAACTAATCTGTTGCACCAGGTATGTTATCTGTTGCAACATATAACCGACCTGTTGCAACGGATGAGTAATACGTGAGAACCATAAAAACAACACTATCTGTTGCACCTGGTATTTTATCTGATGCAACACATAACTGACCCGTTACAAAGGATGAGTAATCTATTGGAAATAATAAAAATAGATCACTAATCTGTTGCACCAGGTATTTTATCTGTTGCAACATATAACTGACCTATTGCAACGGATGAGTAAACCGTTGAAAAGAATAAAAATAGATCACTAATCTGTTGCACCAGGTATGTTATTTGATGCAACAGATAATCAACCTGTATGATTAAATCGTTAGAAATAATAAAAACAGTCCTAATCTATTGTAAAATGAAGAGTAAACCGTTGGAAAGAATAAAAACAGATCACTAATAAGTTATCTGTTGGATTAATATTGTTTAGATTTCTTCTAAATAGAAGAGTCATCTATCGCAATAGATGAATGATCTGTTAGATTGTTCACCTATAGCATCAGATTTTTATAGTTGCATCAGATTTTTATCTGTTGCATCAGATTTTAAAATGAAGAGTAAACCATTGGAAAGAATAAAAATAGATCACTAGTCAGTTATCTGTTGGATCAATATTGTTTAGATTTCTTCCAAACAGAAGAGTTGTCTGTCGCAAAAGATGAATGATATGATAGATTATTCACCTGTTGCATCAGATTTTCATAGTTGCATCAGATTTTTAATTTGTTGCATCAGATTTCATCTGTTGCATCATAGGTTTCATCTATTACATTAGATGTTTCAACTGTTTCAATACCATTTCTACCAAGACAAATAACAAATCAACCCAACAACACCAACATATCACACACACATACACACTAAGAACATCAATTGTGACAAAAAATCTTTAACAAATTCGAATCAACAGTATGACAACGAGAAGAAGAAATACAAAAATGCAAGAAATTAGATTTTTATTCAGTCAACATTTCAATACTAGAAGAGTAGTTGGCTTAAGTTCCTCTATTTTTTCATAATTTTTTACCTGTGAAAAAAGAAATGGGAGGACGAAAAGTTCGAAGTTGTTGTCGCCGGAGAAGTATTCACGTCAATTGATGGTTGAAAGTCGAAAAGGAACTCGCCCGACTATTTATCGCCGGAGGTTGAAGGGAGAAATTTTGCTGAACTGTTGGTTGGGAGAAGCTGGAGAGAGAGAATGGTTAATTAGGATTGAAGAGGGGTGTGGGTTGGGTTGATTTGTATTTTTGAAAGATTAGAAAGTTTTGAAACTATTAATCAAGTCCACAATTAACTTAATCAAGTTTTCTAATGATGTTTGACCCTATCTGTTGGACAATGTCACCAATCCTTCATTCAAGACTTAAAAGACACCTTTCCTTCAATTTTCTCATATAACATAATCTATATTTATATCGACACCTTTCCTTCAATTTTCTCATATAACATAATCTATATCTATAATCTATATTTATATCTATTATCTATATTTATATCTATAATAATATATTAAAAGTGTGAAGAATCTTAGAAATGTTGTTTGAACTTCTTACCCTTCATTAAAAATTCTTACTTTAGACAAAATCATCTTTTCATTATTTTTCCTAATATTTAAGAATTAAAAATTAATTAAATATATTTATGGTAAAACCTTTCCTTATTAGAAGTCATCAGAATTTCAATATTTTTTCATAATTTAAGAATTAAAAATTAATTAAATATATTTATGATAAAATATTTTCTTATTAAAAGTTATCAAAATTAATGACAACTGATATTTTTTCATTAGTTTAAAATTATAAATCAACTAAATTTGATTTTAAGAAGATTTGATAAACCAAGAATAAAAATAAAACTATTAAATTAGTAAAATTTAAGAAGTATTAGATTTTTAAAAGTTTTAAGTACGTAATAAAAATGTAATCAGTGATTTTGTAAGGATTTGACTTAAAAATAAGGAAAGATTTTAAATATATATATAAAAAAATAATCCTAACACAAATATGGTTTAAGTTATTGTGTCTCTCTTAACTTGTGGCAACAAGAGAAAAAGGTACTATATTGCAAACGTAAAAGTAATGATCCATTAACCACTTGAAACTTCTAGTGGTCAAACATATATGTGTATGTTTATATTTACATTATTATATTAAAGTGTGAAAGATTTTTGAAAAGTGATTTGAATTTTTACACTTTATTAAAAACTCCGTTTAGGCAAAATCATTTAATTCTAAATAATCAAATGCTACACATGTGAGGCACGTACGGTTAAACTAGTAACATTAAAATAAAAAAGTAGAGAATCATATTTAGTTGAAACAGAAATATAGTATTTGCTCCGTCCATCATTATTTGTTTATTTTTTTTTATTGATACAGAGATTAAGTAATGAATGATAGAAATAATTTTACTATATTATTTTTTGAATATAATAAAATTAATGCTTTGAAAAGTGCATTAGATAATGATCATATTTAATACTAAAAATAAAATGAATAGAAAAATAATTTTTTTATTAATTTTATAAATTGAATCAGTATTGTTGAACTTTTTAAAATAGGCAAGAGAATAGTAATTTTATGAACGATCTTTTTTCATTTCCTATTCAAAAAAACAAAGTAGACAAACTCCGGTGCAAGAAAGGAAAGCTGATTCCTATAACAATTCTTATCGACCAAAAATGGGAGGACATGGAACAAAATTCATAGTTCATCAAAAAAAGATTATTTATCAGAAACAAAAACATATAAGGAACAATAATTATAGTAAAATTTACATAATTTTAATAAGTTTATTCTTAATTATTGTTTATTTTTGTTCTTTACTAAATTATAAATAATTTTTAGATAAATAATTAGCATTGGAATACATAATTTTAAAGTTGAGATACATAATTTTAAATTTAAAAATGTAACAATTAATTACTTCATTTTTCTTGAATACATAATTGACATCCGGATACATAATTTTAAAGTTGAGCTACATAATTTTAATTACTGAGATATATCAATTTTTGAAACTATTTAAATGAGATACATAATACATAACTAGATTAAAGTGAGATACATAACTAAAATTATGTATTCAAAAATTTATAAATTTATAAATGTATTTGGCTATTTGAAAAAAATTCAAATAATTAATAATAATAATAAAACTATGTTGTTTAGTGGAAATAATTATGATGTTATATAATTTTTTTCATAATTTTATCTTGAACAAGCACTTGTTTGTCATCCCCTTCACCATATTGTAAAATGGGTGTCAACACAGAGGCGAATCTAGGATTTCACAATTGTGGATTTCCAGTAAAATAAATCACAATTGTGGATTTCCAGTAAAATAAATTAATGTGTAATAGTATAATAAAAAAAACATCTCATTGGAAATTGATTCCATGGTCATCTATAATCTATAATATATTAAAAGTGTGAAGACCCTTAGAAAAAGTGAATTGACCTTTTTGTCCTTCATTAAAAGTCTTTACTTTAGACAAAATCGTCTTTTTCACTATTTCTTCCTAATATTTAAGAGTTGAAAATTAATTAAATATATTTATGGTAAAAACTTTTCCTTATTAGAATACATCAGAATTTCTATATTTTTTTCTAATTTAAGAGTTGAAAATTAATTAAATTATTTATGGTAAAACCTTTTCTTATTAGAATTCATCAAAATTAGTGACAACTGATACTTTTTCAATTAGTTTAAGAATTCTAAATCAATTAAATTTGATTTTAAGAAGATTTAAAAAATCTAAAAATAAATATAAAACTATTAGAATAAGAAAAAATTAAGAAGTTCCAAATTTTTAAATGTTTTAAGTACGTAATAGAATGTAATAAATAAATTTATAAAGATTTGACTTTAAAAATAAGGAAAGATTTTAAATATAAAAAAAAAATCATAACACAAATATGATTCAAATTGATGAGTCTCTCTTAGCCTATGACAACAAGGGAAAGAGGCATGCAAATGCAAAAGTGATTATCCATCAACCACTTAAAACTAATAAAATATTTATGTGTATATGTTTATGTTTACATTATTATAAAGTGTGAACGATTTTTGAAAAGTGATTTGAATTTTTACACTATATTAAAAATCTCCGCAATAGATAAAATCATTTAATCTTAAATAATCAAATGTTACAAGTGCAAAACACGTGCGGTTAAACTAGTAGAAATAAGCAATTCATGGGTTCATCAAGCCAACATGCTTTTGCTTATGGGTTTCCATCTATAATATTTTATTTACTTATTCTATTTTTTAATATATTTACCGAATCTACGATAGCAGGTGGGGGTTCTCGAGAATCCTCATCCAACACTGTAGATCCGTCCTTGTGTTGGCAGACAAAAATCTATTTAATTACAAAGAAAAATACATGCAAAAAGGTGATAACTCTGGGTCTATAAGGTTCTAACACTGGGAAATTGTTTGGGTCCAGTTTTGGAAATCATCTAAAAACAGGAAATTACATGGTATAGCCTCAATAGTGAGGGAGTTTGATTTTTTAATCCCAATAAGAAAAGTCTTTAAAGATTAGTCTTCCTTCATTTTTAAGTATATTACAAGTACAATTTTGCTCCTCTACATCTCAAGTATTTTGAACTTTGCATATTCATTTGTCTTTCAAATTTTATTTTTATTTTTATTATTTTCACTTTTTTATTTTTTCTTTAATTTATTTTCATGTTTTAATCATTTGTCTCAATCTTTATTTTTTTCTTTTTTTCCTTTTTCTCAAACATTATTTATTTCTTCGTTTTTTTTTTCCTTTTTAATTCATTTGTCTCAACCTTTATTTTTATTTTATTTTTAATTTTTATCATTTCTCTTTTTTTCCTCATTTTTCTCAAACTTTATTTTTATTTTTTCTCTCATTTTTGTATTTCTCAATTTTTTTAATTCTTTATTTTTTTCTTAATCTTTATTTTTTTCTTATTTTTTTTTTCTAAATCTCTTTTTTTCATTTCTGGATTTTGGTTGTTCTTTTTTTTTTTTTCTCAACTTCTATTATATTTTGCTAATAAATAAAAAAATTTGGATAATCCACAAAGAGATCTTTTTTTTTTTTGACATCAAAGCAAATTTAAGGGCATGAATTGTTGTTAGGAAGTTCTTTGGGATAAGTTTTGTCTTTAAGGTTAAAATTATAGAACAACTCATAAATCAAGACACAATGTGGTAGTGTCAAGTTTTGCTTGTGGAGCATAACTTGTTGTTTGAAAATCCTTGAGTTAAGTTATACTTCTAAGGCAAGAGTTACAGAACATCTCATAAAGAAAAAAATAATGTGGTAGTGTCAACACTTGTCCATTGGGCGTAACTTGTTCTTTGAGGGGTTCTTGGGCTAAGTTTTGTCTTAAAGACAAGACTAATAGAGCATCACATAAATCAAGACACAATATAATAGCATCAACTCTTATCTATGGAGTGTAACTTGTGGGCTAGCTTTTGCCTCTAAGACAAGAGTTATAGAATATCTCATAAATCAAGACACGATGTGGTAGTGTTAAATCTTGCTCATGGGGCGTAACTTGCTTTATGAAAATCCTTGAACTAATTCGAGCCTCTAAGGCAAGAGTTATAGAATAGCTCACAAATCAAGACATAATGTGGGAATGTCAGCTCTTACCCATGGGGCATAACTTATTGTTTAAAAGTCTTTGATTTATAAAATATCTCATAAATTAAGACACAATGTGGTATTGTCAAATCTTGTATGCGGAGCGTAACTTGTTGTTTAAAGGTCATTGGGCTAAGTCTTGATTCTAAAGCAAAAGTTATAGAACATCTCATAAATCAAAACATAATGTAATAGTATCAACTTTTACCTATGGAGCGTAACATGTTATTTGAAAATCCTTGGGTTAAGCCTTTCCTTTAAGGAAAAATTTATAGAATATCTCATAAATCAAAACACAATGTGGTAATGTCAACTCTTTCCCATGGGGCACAACTTGTTACTTGAAAGTCCTTGGTTTAAGTCTTGCCTCTAAGAAAAGAGTTATAAAGCATCTCATAAATCAATACACAATTTGGTGGTGTCAACTCTTGCACATAGGAAATAACTTGTTGTTTGATGGTCCTTAGACTGAGTCTTACCTCTAAGATAAGAGTTATAGAGCATTTCATAAATAATAAACACAATGTGTTAGTATTGACTCTTGCCCAATATATGTAATTTGTTTGAAAAATATTGGGATAAGTCGTGCATCTAAGGCAAGAGTTGTAGACCATCTCATAAATAAAGACATAACATGATAGTGTCAACTCTTGCCCGTGGGGCATAATTTGTTGTCTGAAAGTTCTTGAGCTAAGTCTTGCCTATAAAAAAAAAGAGTTGTAGGACATCTCGTAAATGAAGACATAATATGGTAGTGTCAACTCTTGCGCGTGAGGCATAATTTATAGTTTGAAAGTCTTTGAGCTAAGTCTTACCTCTAAGGAAAGAGTTGTAGAACATCTCATAAATGAAGACATAACGGGGTAGTGTTAACTTTTTCCCGTGAGGCATAATTTGTAGTTTAAAAGTCTTAAGCTAAGTTTTGCCTCTAAGGCAATAGTTGTAGAACATCTCATAAATGAAAACATAATATGGTAGAGTCAACTCTTGTCCGTGGGGCATAATTTGTTGTTTGAAAGATCTTGAGCTAAGTCTTGCCTCTAAGGTAAGAGTTATAGAACATCTCATAAATCAATACACAATGTTATCGTGTCAACTCTTGACAATGAAACATAACTTGTTGTTTTTTTTAGTCATAACTCATGTCTTGCCTAAAAAATGGGTAGTGTCAACTCTTGCCTATTAAACATAGCTTGTTGTTTGAAAGTCATAAGTCTTGTGTCTTTATAATATGATGGTGTCAACTTTTGCTCATAAAATGTAACTTGATTTGAAGAAATCGAAGAAAGGAACAAAAATAATAAAAAATACAAAAAAAATAAAGAAAAATATTAAAAAGATAAGAATCAAAGAAAATGTAGAAGTTAAGATAGAACGAAAAAAATAAAGGTTGATAAAAATAATAATAAAAAAAGATAAAATAAAAATAAAGGCCAAGAAAATTTAAAAAGAAGAAAAAAGAAAAGAAGAAAAAAAATCAAAGAAAAATAACAATTTTTTTTGTATAAAAGTAGACATTGAGAGGAGTAAAGAAAAAAAAGTAAGGGTTGAGAAAAACTAAAAAGAACAAAAAAAAGATGAGAGAAAAATAAAAAGTCAAAGTAGAATTAAAAAAAAAAAGAAGTTGAGAGAAAAAAGAAAAAAAAGTAAGGGTTGAGAAAAATCAAAATAAAAACAGAAAAGAAAAAAATAAAAATCAAAGTAAAATTAAAAATAGAAAAAAAAGTTGAAAGATGAATAAGTATGGAGTTATTATCCATTATGAGGATCATTTATGTAATTTACTCAATTGGTTAGGGGCAATTTTGTCTTAAAATATATCATTTAATAACTGAAGACTATTTTTATGAAACTTCTTTATTTGAGATCAAAACTTGAAAGCCACCTTATTTTGGAGCTATTTCTGTAGTTTCCTCAAAATAGAAAATTACATAGTATAGCCTCAATAGTGGGTGACTTTGATTTTTTAACCATACTAAGAAAAGTTTTTAAAGACTAGCTTTTCTTCATTTTTAAGTATAGTACAAGTACAATTTTGCCCCTCTACATCTCAAGTATTTTTGAATTTTCATATTCATTTGTCTCTTAAATTTTATTTTTATTATTTTCATTTTTTTATTTTTTCTTTATTTTTATTTTCACACTTTAATTCATTTGTCTCAACCTTTATTTTTTTCCTTTTTCTCTCAAACATTATTTATTTCTTCATTTCTTTTTTTTTTTAATTCATTTTTCTCAACCTTTATTTTTTATTTTTTATTTTTATCATTTCTCTTTTTTTCTCATTTTTCTCAAACTTTATTTTTATTTTTTTTTCTCTCATTTTTTTTTAATTCTTCACTTTTTTCTTAATCTTTATTTTTTTCTTGTCTTTTTTTTTCTCAATTTCTTTTTTGTATTTCTCTATTTCGGTTGATCTCTTTTTTTTTTTTTTCTCAATTTCTATTATATTTTGTTAATAAATAAAAAAAATTGGATAATCCATAAAGGGATCTTCTTTTTTTTGACATCAAAGCAAATTTAAGGGCATGAATTGTTGTTAGGAAGTTCTTTGAGATAAGTTTCGCCTTTAAGGCAAAAATTATAGAACAACTCATAAATGAAGGCACAATGTGGTAGTGCTTATGGAGTATAACTTGTTGTTTGAAAATTCTTGAGTTAAGTCTTGATTCTAAGGCAAGAGTTATAGAACATCTCATAAATCAAAAAATAATGTGGTAGTGTCAACACTTGTCCATTGGGCATAACTTGTTTTATGAGCGGTTCTTGGGCTACGTTTTGTCTTAAAGGCAAGACTAATAGAGCATCACATAAATCAAGACACAAGATGATAGTATCAACTCTTATCTATGGAGCGTAACTTATCGGTTAACTCTTGTCTCTAAGACAAGCATTATAAAATATCTCATAAATCAAGACACTATGTTGTAGTGTTAACTCTTGCCCATGGGGTGTAACTTGTTGTTTGAAAATCCTTGAACTAATTCGAGCCTCTACGGCAAGAGTTATAGGACAACTCACAAATCAGGACATAATGTGGGAGTGTCAACTCTTACTTATGGGGCATAACTTATTGTTTAAAAGTCTTTGATTTATAAAACATCTCATAAATCAAGACACAGTATGGTACTGTCAAATCTTATCTGTAGAGCGTAACTTGTTGTTAAAGGTCATTGGGCTAAGTCTTGCCTCTAAAGCAAGAGTTATAAAACATCTCATAAATCAAAGCATAATGTGATAGTATTAACTTTTATCCATGGGGCGTAACTTTTTATTTGAAAATCATTGGGTTAAGTCTTTCCTCTAAGACAAAAGTTATAGAATATCTCATAAATTAAAACATAATGTGGTAATGTCAACTTCTTCCCATGGGGCATAACTTGTTACTTGAAAGTCCTTGGTCTAAGTCTTGTCTCTAAGGAAAGAGTTACAAAATATCTCATATATCAATACATAATTCGGTGGTGTCAGCTCTTGCACATAGGGTATAACTTGTTGTTTCATGGTCCTTAGACTGAGTCTTACCTCTAAGATAAGACTTATAGAGCATTTCATAAGTAAAAAACACAATATGTTAGTATTGACTCTTGCCCAATATATATAACTTGTTTGAAAAATATTGGGATAAGTCGTGCCTCTAAGGTAAGAGTTGTAGACCATCTCATAAATAAAGACATAACGTGATAGTGTCAACTCTTGCCTAAGGGGCATAATTTGTTGTCTGAAAGTTCTTGAGCTAAGTTTTGCCTCTAAGAAAAGAGTTCTAGAGCATCTCATAAATGAAAACATAACTTGGTAGGGTCAATACTTGTCTGTGGGGCATAATTTGTAGTTTGAAAGTCCTTGAGCTAAGTCTTGCCTCTAAAGCAAGAGTTGTAGAACATCTCATAAATGAAGATATAACAGAGGCAGTGTCAAGTCTTGCCCGTGAGGCATAATTTGTAGTTTGAAAGTCCTTGAGCTAATCTTGCCTCTAAGGCAATAGTTGTAGAATATCTCATAAATAAAAATACAATGTGGTTGTGTCAATTCTTCCCATGAAACATAACTTGTTGTTTGAAAGTCATAAGTCTTGCCTCAACAATGTGGTAGTGTCAACTCTTACCTATGAAACATAGCTTGTTATTTGAAAGTCATAAGTCTTGTCTTTATAATGTCATAGTGTCAACTCTTGCTCATAAGATGTAACTTGATTGGAAGAAATCGAAGAAAAGATAAAAATAATAAAAAATACGAAAAAAAAAATGAAGAAAAATATTAAAAAGATAAGAATCATATAGAAAATGTAGAAGTTGAGAGAAAACGAAAAAAAAATAAAGGTTGATAAAAATAATAATAATAATAATAATAATAATAATAATAATAATAATAATAATAATAATAATAATAATAATAATAATAAGATAAAATAAAAACAAAGGCTGAGAAAAATTTAAAAAGAAGAAAAAAATCAAAGAAAAATAGAAAAAGTTTCTTTGTATAAAAGTAGACGCTGAGAGAGGAGTAAAGAAAAAAAAATTAAGGATTGAGAAAAATTAAAAAGAACAAAAAAAAGAGGAAAGAAAAAATAAAAAATCAAAGTAAAATAAAAAGAAAAAAAAAGTTGAGAGGAAAAAAGAAAAAAAACTAAGGGTTGAGAAAAATCAAAATAAAAAGAGAAAAGAAAAAATAAAAATCAAATTAAAATTAAAAAGAGAAAAAAAGTCGAAAGATGAATAAGTATGGAGTTATTATCCATTATGAGAACCATTTGTGTAATTACTCCATTGACCAATGGTAATTTTGTCTTAAAATATATCACTTAATAGTTGAAGGCTATTTTTATGAAACTTTTTTATTTGAGATCAAAACTTGAAATTCACCTTATTTTGGGGCTATTCGTGTAGTTTTCCCATTTGAAAATAAAATTTGATGTAATTTAATATAATTATATTATCTCATGTATTTATTTGGCCAGGTAATTACTTAGGGTGTGTTTGGTATGATGGAAAATATTTCCCATGGAAAATATTTTCCTGGAAAGAGTTTTTCTGAAAAATAAGTTGGTTTTCTACTTATTTTCTCACGTTTGGTTGACGAGTGAAAAATATTTTATGGTGTTTGGTTGGTGAGTACAAAATAGTTTTTAGAAAAATATTTTCTAGTGTTTGATTGGTGAGTGAAAAATACTTTTTAGAAAATACTACTAACTGTTAACTAGTATGTATATCAGTGCCTCTAGCAACTCAACAATTTGTAAGAACTAATTTAAGTATAACAAATAATATCAATATCGAATACTAAAATATTACAATCACTAAATTTAATCAACTACTAATTAGCAAATATATGAGACATTTTTCAACATTTTGTTATGACAATCTCAAGATACTACAATCCATAGAAATGCAACAGAACGACAAACTTATTCAACCTTGTGAAACAAGCTACATCGATGGCAACATGAAATATGCAATTAGAAAAAGTAACATAGGTAAGTCTTCCTCTATGCATATGGAAATAACAATACATTCAACGAACATTGGAAAAGAAAAAAATTGAGCTCCACTATTTTTATTTCAAGGAGTGAAAATTGAAGCAATGCACAGTGAAAAATATTTTATCGTAATGTGAATTTTTTGAGAAATGTGAATATGAGTGTTGTTGGGGTGGGGAGGAGAGTAGGGGGTGGGGGCATAAGTCACATTTGTCATTTTTTGAAAAATGACTTCTCTTGACCTATGAGGGAAGTCATTTTTCCTCAAATGGAGGAAAATGAAATGTTATGAAAAACATTTTCCCAATATTTAACTCCAACCAAACAAGAGAAAATAAGAAAACATTTTCCATCATACCAAACACACCCTTAATCTATAAGTAATTGATTGTAATTAGCAGAAATTAATTACGCTCTTCAACTCACATGGTGAAGTTGTGAATTGTCGATAACTAATGATGTAATTACAAGTGCATTACTTTTAATTTTTTTTCTTTTCTTTATTTTTTTTTTCATTTCGTTTATTTTTATTTTTATTATTTTTTGATTCTTTTTTATTTTTATTTTTATTTTAAAAATAATTTTCTTATTTCATATTATTTATATTCCATTTTCTTCTCATTTTTCAACCTTTACTTCTTGCGATTTCATGCAATCATTCGCACTATCTATTTTGTATTTATGTTATGTATATATTTTTTTTTCATTTAGCATAATTTTATTAGCATTTTATTTTTTTAAATTAAAGTAAAATTTGTTGTTGAATAAAGTTATAAACTTATGTTTTTCCTTTTTTGTGAATCATATTTATGTACGTTATGTTGAAATTTGACATAAGAATATTATGTTAACGTTTTTATTTTGAATTTTGAATTTGTGTTATTCTTCAATTCCAATTTATTTATTTTACTAATACATTACAAGTTGCTATTTTTTAGTTAGGCTTGGTAGATTTTTTTTTGTATCAAATATTTTAACATTTTTATGACATTATATTTGTAATATTAATTTCTTTATCAAATTTGTATTTTACCATGTTATTAAAAATCATGTAATTTTAAGTTTTATGATTAATTTAATTAAATATATTTATTTAAACAATATAAATCAATTATGTTTTTATAATATTAATTAAGAAAATATATTTATTAATTAATATAGTTTCAAAAGATGCGCGCGCGCGCACACACACATATATATATATATATATATATATATATATATATATATATATATATAATTTTTTATAAGTAACTTTTATTTTAAAACTTTAGCATAATAATGTAATTACAGTTATATAATCAAATAATATATTTATAATTACACTGTAATTACATTATGGTCGTCATAATGATAAAGCTGTGTAATTGGTAAGCTGATAATTACTACCATAAGAGTTACACTAATTCCATTTATCATGTGGCCTACAGACCTGTGACCTGTAGTGTTGCTCCAGTGGGGATTAATTTTTGGTGCACCAGTCTTATTAATGTGTGAACTTTTTTTCAAACAAAATCCCAATCCAAGACACGAGTTCTACCAAGGCCAAAATCAGAAAGAGAAAATTCACTTTTCAAAATTTCAAGCGATATGATTCCTCCTTTAGAAGGAAGGGTCGAATGATCGAAATCTCCAGTAAGTCAAACTAAGTTCAGCCGAAGAGATCAAAGTGAAGTAACTAATTCAACCATTTGGATGGACTTCCAATAAAATAGACCTCTTTCCAAACAAAGCGAACCTCATTACCACATTTATCAAAAAGATATGACCGCTAGATTGCAGAGGTAACCGGAGCCTACAATCAGCTTAAGAGGCAAAGGCTATCAAATGAACAAATCAGGAGATGCAACTAAGATTTATGATGGTTTAGTGTACAAGTAATAATTCATTTCAAGTTTGGGAGAATCTTTAGATATTTATATCTTTGAATTTCGGTGTACCAGTACTACTACCGCAGTTCTTCTGCCTGGAAGTTGAAAATTGAAAGAAAAGGCAAGATTCATGAATTGGAAATTGTTGGAGAAGAAGTTGTAGAGAAGTGCTCCAACAAAATGCATACCTAACTATTTTCTTTTTCATTAACCAAACAAATACTACATACTAAATGGAAGATTATTTTGAGCAAGAACACTGGAACGTTTTAACCATTTTAGACAACGCGCAAAAACCATAAATAAAGTAAACTAACTTATTTATTTGAAAACCAAAAGCTTATTAAGTGAAACAGATCGAAGAGAAAAAATGCATCACATAATTAAAACCCGATCAAAGCAGTATACAAATGATCTTCCTTTATATGTTTCGTCATATCCCAACTAATTTAAAAGCAGTAGAAAATCCTTCTTGTGCCTCGGAGATTCAGGAGCATGCAACAATTGAATAAATGCAATTTCCTCCGGAGTGCAAATTTCGGCTATTTGAACAGAAGCACAACCTTCAGCCATATGTGTGTATATATATATATATATATATATATATATCGAATACTACTCCTCCACTGTTCTTTCATGTTATTCGAGACAACAAATCTAATTGCAAAGTCTCTTCTCATTCAAAAATCAAACAAGAAGGGATCATTACCATAATCCCACATATCAGCGGGCGGGTAATTATCATCACCATTAGGCCACAAAACCGGATACCCTGGACATCCCACTGCTGCCACGGGGTCCGAAACAACCGGTGCGGCATTCACCATTTGAGTCGAACATAGGGACAAAGATGGACCCACTGATCCAACTAAAGTGTTTATCTCGTCATACAAACAATTTTGTTGCTGCTGCGGCTGATATTGTTGATTATTATCCTCTTGTTGTTGATGTCCAGGGTTAGGGTTTGAATCAGAACATACCGTCCATGCTTTAGTGGTCGCACTCTCGTTATATACGTCATCACCACAAGGTACATATTGTTGAGGGTTTTGTGCCATGTCAGCATATTGTACGGCAGGGTAAAATTCATACGGTACGTAATTACCACCAGCCAATACGTTTGTGGAGGGAGAAATTGGAGGTATATGTGCAGAAGAAGAGAAAGAAAAATCAAATCCAGAAGGCCTAGGAAGTAAAGGACGAAGAGTTTGGGTAGTAGAGGATGAACTAGAGCGTCTAGAAGACGTGGAAGAAGAGGCTGAGCTAGTAGTTACACCAGAAGGTTGTAGATTGAGTTGAGCCCTCGAACCATAGAGTATAATAGCGGCACGGTCATAGGCTCGAGCGGCATCTTCAGCAGTTGCAAATGTGCCGAGCCAACGTCGTGTCCGTTTACGCGGCTCTCGGATCTCGGCCACCCACTTGCCCCAACTGCGTTGTCTAACTCCTCGAAACTTGAATTTGTTATTGTCAGGTCCTCCTTTGCCTTTCCCTCTCTTGTTGCTAGTTGAGGTATCGTCATTAACCGCAGTGATGGTTTTTTCTTCTTGGTTGATGGGGTTAAAGTCTTGCGTAGGGTGGGGATGATGAGGACCTGCACTGGTGCCATTCATAGTGTATAGTTCCAAAGAGATGAAAATTGATTAAAAAGAGAAATCCGTCGCCTCGTTGTTTGTTTACCCAATGAGTTGAAAGAGAGGACTGTAGAAGGCTGTTGTGTCAAGGATAAATGGTATTTGTAAATGGTGGATGAGGGCGGTGGTCTTATATAGATGCATGCGCATTCTCGCACCTGTAATACACTTTGAAGGCAACTTCCTTTTGTCCATAGCAAGTTTCTTTTGTTTCATTTTGGACCTGACACTCTCGTAAAATTACGGGAAAAAAATGCTACTATATATATGAAGTTTTTAACGGGAAATAATGATAATAAATTTTAATTATAATTCTTATATTATTTGATTAGTGATACTTGGCTTTTAATTAACTAGTTCAGGTGTATACGCTTTGCGCATGTACCTTATTTTAATGAGTTTAAATATTACACTAAATAGGATATTTGTTTAAATAATAAAGATAAATATAATAATTAAATTTAATATCTTTTGAATATGTAAAGATGGAGAATTTTTTTTTTATTAAACCTAATCTTTATCAAAATTATTTTTAAAAGTCGATCGACATTCATCTATCATCTCTAAATTGCAACAAAACAATACAATGATAGAGACATCAAAATAATACTATTAAATCTAATCTTTACACACAAAATTTTTCAAAGTCGTCCGACACTCATCTACCACCTGTAAACATACGATAATAGAGATATCAAAATAATACAACTAAATCTAACCTTTACATAAAAAAATTCTCAAAGCCGACCAATATTTATCTATCACCTGTAAAATGCAACAAAATAATACGATAAAAGTGATATAAAAATAATACAATTAAGTTTAAATTTTACACACAAAAATTTCTTTAAGCCGATCGAGATTCATTATGTAACGCCCCAAAATTTTATCCCGAGACGCCACACGGTGCTTAGGGATACACATAGCCCAAGCTAACCCTCGGAGCCAGACACTACCTCAAGGAATTCAATTCAACAATAGTCATGCACAGCAAAGAGATATACTACATCGGGTTCAAGAGAAATACTGGAGAATATTAGACTGTACAACCAAAATATATTGAATGTCTGTACATACCAACCCTCTAATTTAACAAAGCCTCTATACATCAAAATCAAGGAGCCATTGGGACAAACCCCCAACTGACTCAACAGTACTGAAAGCCATAACAACAAAACGATATCACAAAAATATAGACACGGTCCTTGAACCATGAGGACTCACCACTGAGAAAACGTAGTGAGGCACCCGAATATCGTTAATGCGGCTGCGGCTGAGTACCTGAACCTACATTATGAGAAAATGTAGCCTATAGGAAAATATGTGGGTCAGCACTTTGGAATGTACTGAGTATGTGGGGTGCATGCAACAATGTAAATATCATCATCAATTTCATGAAAATATGCATATGTACAATGATGGCTCACTTGGCTTGAGTTAGATTGAAACATACTTTTCATGATCTCATATTAAATAAATCATATGATAAAAACCTCATAAATCATCATAAATAACTCAACTCTTCAACTTAAGACTCGGAGTGACTCGGTAATTCAAGAAACTCAACTCTTATGGACATGGGAGGTTCTTATAACCGACATAAACCATGTGAGCTACATGGAGTCCAACGTTTTGCCCTCCTAAGGAGAGAACCCCATATTAGCGGGAGCGTCGTATCTTGTCAGCGAGTACAACCTAAATTTAGTGATCACAATCTCATACTCGGCCTCTGGCCCACAATTATCAATATCAATCCTACAGTGGCACGTAGTTTCGGGGAAAAAACCATATTTACTGCTCGATGCTAAATACTACTCCCAGACACAAGCTCAGGACGTGTTAGGAAATCCACCACAAACATCATAAGGGCTATCACGAAGACCTAATCAAATTTCTTTCTCATTTATCAAATCATAATCAATTTGTGGATTCCTAACTCGACTCAAATCAAATCAATCTTTCTCAATACCAAAATGTATCAATTCATTAAATCATGACAACATCAATAACTTTGAGGAAATATCAAGACTCATTGTAACAACTCAATCTCATGAATCAATATATTCAATAATCCAATTTGTCATAAGGAAGCTTAAATCTTGACACATATCTTGAAAGCACTTGAAATATCAACTCATGGTAGAAATATGAAATTCAAATATTAAATATCAAGTCATAACTTGGGAATAGTAAAATAATCATGTATAACAAAGCTTGAACAATTTATATTCTCATAGTCTCATGATGAAGTAATTTGGGTATAAACCCACTTGCAAAATCATATAAATCCATAATAGAAATAAAAGCTTTGGGCACAAGAACGAAAGGATTGCTCTTGTTTAAAATCCCACATACCTTAATCTTTGAAATTGGATGAATTCTAGTGCTTGAGATTCTATCCGCACTTGTAATAAATGATCCTCGAAGCCCACACTATGAGGAACTTGGTTCTTGAAGAAATCTTGAAGATTTATGGATGATTTTTGGAAGATTAATGTTCTTGAATGAAACCCTAGATATATTTTCTTAAGAGAATTGGAAGAGAATATGAAGAAATTAGGGTTTAGATGGGAATTCTCATATATATAGGGGCCTCCAAAAGATGGGAAAAGATCAAAATACCCTTGCAAAAATGTCCTTTAATTGCTGAAAAAAATAGCTGATGGTATTCGTGACAAGTCGTCAGACTTGTGACAAGTCATCACGAAATGTCGTCATAAAAGGGTGAATTTTATGATTTTCTGCTTAAGGTTGACGACATTGGTGATAAGTCGTCACACTTGTGACAACTTATCACAAAATATCGTCACTGGGGGTGAAAATCTGCCTAAGGCTGATGACATTGGTGATAAGTCGTCACAAGTGTGATGACTTATCACCAATGTCGTCACTCAGTTTTCCAGCCTGACATACTGGAGTAAAATGGGTATAACTCTTGGCTCCAATATCGAATTTGGGTGAAATTAGTATCGTTGAAAAGCTAATTCAATTATCTGTCTTTTGGTAGGTCATGAGCTCAATAATTCATAGTATAATGAGAGATATACTTATTTGAAGTTGAATATGACAATATCCTTCCCAAGAATTCAATCGGTAATGAATGTTTAGATTTACCTAATCGCTAGGACATGTTTGAGGCCTTAACACACATCACCCTTGATCAGAAAATAACCAAAGCACTATAATTTACTTCTCATAAGCTTGAGTTATGGTTGCACTATTGGTTAGAGTCTCGAGGTATTACAATATCTCCCCCTTGGAAATATTCGTCCTCGAATGTTGCCATATAGGCAAAGAACAAGAGAAAATGAGGACGTATAGCTGGAACGACTCACTCAAAGGGCTTACTTTACTCTATACCTTCGGATACCCTACAAAATGCATGAATTCGTGATGGAAGTAGACACACAGCTGAATCTTTAATAAGAAGAGGGTGGAATTAAGAAAGAATGGTACCATCTGCTCGCTCCGAACTCACAGAAAAGAGGTGAGGGTACTTGGATCGTATATCAGCTTCGGATTCCCAAGTAGCACCCTCAATAGATTGATTTCCCCAAAGCACTTTAACCAAAGGAACTTCTTTGTTCCTTAGCCTACGGATTTGAAAATCCAAAATCTCAACTGGAATCTCCTCGAATGAAAGGCTATCCTGAATATCCAAGATTTCAGAAGAATCAACCACTACAGAATCACCAATACACTTCTTAAGCATAGAAACATGGAATACCGGATGAATTCTAGACAACTCCGCGGGTAACTCTACCTCATATGCTACTTTCCCAACACGGCTCAGAATCCTGTATGGACCAACATAACGGGGACTAAGCTTTCCTTCTTCCCAAATCTCTTCACCCCTTTCATGGGTGAAACCTTCAAGTACACCAAATCATTAACATTAAACTCAATATCTTTTCTTCTCACATCCGCATACGACTTCTGATGACTTTGAGCGATCTTCAATCTTTCTCGAATTAACTTAACTTTTTCCATAGCCTCGAACACAGCATCAGGCCCAATCACAGCTGCTTCTCCTACTTCAAACCAGCCTATAGGTGATCTACATTTTCTCCCATACAAAACTTCGAACGGGGCCATCTGAATACTAGCATGGAAACTATTGTTATACACAAATTCGATCAATGGCAAGTGCTCATCCCAACTACTTTTAAAATCAAGCGCACATGCCCTCAACATGTCTTCTAAAGTATGAATGGTCCACTCAGCCTAACCATCTGTTTGCGGATAGAAAGAAGAACTTAGATGAACTTGGGTACCAAGACTCTTTTGAAAAGCTCTCCAAAACTAGGAAGTAAACTGAGTACCCCTATCAGAGATAATAGCCAAAGGAACTCCATGAATTCTAACAAATTATCGAATATACAATCTAGCATAATTCTTAGCTATATAAGATGAATGAACTGGCAAGAGATGAGATGATTTAGTCAACCGGTCTACAACAACCCAAATCAAATCATGACGATGACTTACGAAATCTATATTCACTTCTTCCTACTTCCAAGTAGGTATGCTAATCTCTTGCATTACACCACCTGGCCTTTGGTGCTCTACCTTAACCTGTTGATAAGTAGAACACTTTGCCACAAATCCTGCTATGTCTTTCTTCATATCGTTTCACCAATAAATTTCCCGTAAATCGCGGTACATCTTGGTAGCACTGAGATGAATAGAATATCGCACGCCATGCGCTTCAACCATAATTCTCTACCTTAGATCATCAGCATCGGGAACACACAATCTACCCTGCAATCTCAACACATCATCTCTCCTTTGGGAGAAAACCTCTACCTTTTGGTCCTTAACTAACTCCTTCAGTCTGACCAAACTAGGATCTCTGTCTTGCTTCTCCTTTACCTCCGAGACCAAAGAGGACTCGGAACTACTCTGAACTAACATACTCCCTTCAGCGAAATCAAGCAATCTAATACCCAACTTAGCCAAATGATGCACATCACGAGCCAATTCTTTCTTATCATTCTCTACATGAGCTACACTACTCATAGACAATCTGCTAAGATCATCTGCCACAACATTAGCCTTGACCAGGTGCTACAACACACTCATATCGTAGTCTTTTAGCAACTCTAACCATCTTATTTATCTAAGATTTAACTCCCTCTGAGTAAATACATACTGCAGGCTTTTGTGATTAGTAAACACATCAACATGAACACCATACAAATAATGTCTCCAAATTTTCAAAGCAAAAACTACAACTGCTAATTCAAGATTATGGGTTGGGTAATTCTTCTCATGAGGCTTCAACTGTCTAGAGGCATAAGCTATAACTTTACCTCTCTGCATCAACACACAACCCAAACAAACTCTAGAAGTATCACAATACACTACAAAACCATCAGTATCACCGGGTAAAGCTAAAACTGGGGCTGAAGTGAGTCGAGTCTTCAACTCCTGAAAACTCTTCTCACAGGTATCTATCCATTGGAACTTAACTTTTTTTTGGGTCTACCGAGTCATGGAGGACGCAATGGAAGAGAAGCCCTCAACAAAACGACAGTAGTAACTAGCTAGACCCAAAAAACTCCTAATATCAGATAAGGAGGTAGGTTTAGGCCAATTTTTTACAGCTTCTGTCTTTTAGGGATCGACTCTAATGTCTTCGATGGAAATAATGTGACCCAGAAAAGCAACTGACCTTAGCCAAAATTCACACTTGCTAAATTTAGCGAATAATTGATGATCTCTAAGAGTTTGCAAGACAGTTCTAAGATGGTTGGCATGATCATCCTCTCTTTGGGAATACACAAGAATATCGTCTATGAATACAATGACAAATATATCAAGATATTGCTTGAACACTCAATTTATGAGGTCTATGAAGGCTGTTGGAGAATTGGTTAACCCAAAGGACATAACAAGAAACTCAAAGTGACCATAACGGGTTCAGAATGCTGTCTTTAGAATATCACACTCTCTCACTTTAAGTTGATGATAGCCGAATCTAAGGTCTATCTTTGAGAAATAACTTGCACCCTATAGCTGATCAAATAAATCGTCGATTCTAGAAAGAGGGTACTTGTTCTATATAGTTACCTTGTTGAGTTGATGGTAGTCAATGCACATACGTAATGTACCATCTTTCTTACTCATTAATAGAATAGGTGTACCCCACGGGGAAACACTGAGTCTGATAAAGCCTTTGTTTAAGAAAAATGGAAATAGGTTGAGTGCTGGGAAGGAGATCAATTCTGAATTCTATTTCTCTATTAGGTGGGACCCCTAGGAGATCTTCCAAGAAAACATCTGGAAACTCATTAACAATGCTAACTAACTGAATAGTCGGAGTCTTAGACTTGAGGTCTTTAGCTCGAACTAGGTGATAGATGCAACCCTTGGAAATCTACTTCCTAGATTTAAGGTACGATATGAAATGGCTCTTTAGAGTTATAGAACTCCCGAACCACTCAAAAATAGGCTCATCAGGAAACTAAAACTTGACCACTCGGGTACGCAATCTATAGATGCATAGCACGAGTGAAGCCAATCTATACCCAGAATAACGTCAAAATCAACCATATCTAGCTCAATCAAATCAGAAAATATGACCCAATGAAGGACAGTGACATGACACTTCTTATATACTCGCTTAGTAATAATAGATTCTCCTATCGGGGTAGAAACCAGAATAGGTTCAGGAATTCGTTTAGGGTCTATCTTAAAATTTACAGCAACCAGAGGTGTCACATAAGAGAAACTCGAACCAGGGTCCATCAATACATACACATCTAAATGAAAGATACGGAGCATACCAGTGACAAAATATGGAGAGTCCTCTTGCTCCTGGCAAGGTGTATAGCATAGAAGCGATTCTAGCATGAGCCGCCAGCAATACTAGAAGAGGAACCCTAAGGAGGAACTGGGCAAACTACGGAAGAGGGGGCACTGGTAGCCTGGCTCTGAGGATGAGCATCTCGACTCCCCTGTCTAGCATACGAACAATCTCTAAGTCAGTGGCCTAACTTACCACAACTAAAGCAACCCCTCTGATCAACAAAACACTCGCTAAAATAATCTCTACCACACTTAGCACATAAAGGAGGACGAGGTCTGTTACTTACACTTTCCTGACACCTGGATAAAATAGGCTTGTTTCTCTGATCCTGCTTGCTTCTAGGTGCGAGAGAACTAACTGAAGAAGGCGCAGGCATAAACGAACATCCTTGAAATTGAGGGCGGTTCCCTCCATGGAAACTGGATTGACTGAATCCCTGTTGCTCTGATCTAGCTCTTTTATTCCCTCTTACTCTTTCCTTTTTTTTTAACCTTATCAGCTTTAATCTGTTGGGCATATATCATTAACTGAGAAAGGTCCATCTCCCTATTAAGCATAGTAGATCTACACTTTTTTACAACGTAACTCGACACGCCGATCATAAACTTGCTCATGATGATCCTGTAGTCAGCCATCATACTAGGAGCATATTTGGATAACTGATTGAATCTAAGACAATAATCCTTAACAGTCATGGAGCCTTGTCTCAAATTTATGAATTCCTTTATCTTTGCTTCCCTCATCTCAAGAGGAAAGAATCTGTCCAAGAACGTATCCTGGAATAACTGCCAAGTCATGAGAGCGGCATCCTCCCCTTTACTCATCCTCCACATCTTCATCCAATTATTTGCAATATTTTTTATTCGATAAGCAGCCAATTCAACACTCTCCTCTTCAGTAACATGCATAATTTGAGTGATCTTTCTCACTTCATCCAAGTAAATCTGCATGTCTTTACTTACCTTCAACCCATAGAACTCAGGCAGATTCATCCGTATAAAGTCACAAACTTGAGCTGTAGCAGAATTATTTTCTTGCAGAGGTAGAACAGTAGCCTGGGCATTAGCTTGAGCATTGGCAGTAACTGCCTAGGTAGCTCCTGAAAAGCTACCCGAAATTCTGCATGAGACATATGCTCATTCAAGGGATCAACGAGTAGAGGTCACTCATTGTTTCTACGAGCTCGATGAGGAGAGATTTTCTGTTATAAGAGAGCACGAGTTAATCATAGATAAAGATGCAGTTGTAGGTATGATAAACTGTAGAAAGAAAGAAATTTTTTTTCCTAAAATGTCCCGTAGCCTCTTGCTCATAGATGCGGCACGCTATACACCGATGATCAAGACTCTACGTAACACGGCTTGTCAGACTCCCTAGGACTCCTTACACCTTAGGCTATGGTACCAAGCTTTGTAATGCCGCGAAATTTCATCCCTAGATTCCACATGGTGCTTAGAGCTACACGTAGCCCCAAGCTAACCCTTGGAGCCAGACACTACCTCAAGAAATTTAATTCAACAATAGTCATGCACAACAAAGAGATATACCACTTTGGGTTCAAGAGAAATATTGGAGAATACTAGACTGTACAACCAAAATATATTGAATGTCTGTACATACCAACCCTCTAGTATGACAAAGCCTCTATACATTAAAATCAAGGAGCCTTTAGGACAAACCCCCAACTGACTCAATAGTGCTGAAATCCATAACAATAAAATAATATCACAAAAATATAGACACGATCCTCGAACCATGAAGACTCACCACTGAGAAAAGTAGTAAGGCACCTGAATATCGCTAACGCGGCTGCGGCTGAGTACCTGAACCTACATTATGAGAAAATGTGGCTCATAGGAAAATATGTGGGTTAGCACTTTGGAATGTACTGAGTATGTGGGGGTGCATTCAACAATGTAAATATCATCATCAATTTCATGAAAATATGTATATGTACAATGATGGCTTACTTGGCTTGAGTAGATTGAAACATCCTTTTCATGATCTCATAGTAAATAAATCATATGATAAAAACCTCATAAATCATCATAAATAACTCAACTCTTTAACTTAAGACTCGGAGTGACTCGGTAATTCAAGAAACTCAACTCTTATGGACATGAGAGGTTCTTATAACCAACATAAACCATGTAAGCTACATGGAGTCCAACGTTTTGCCCTCCTAAGGAGAGAACCCCACATTGGCGGGATCGTCATACACTTGCCAGGGAGTACAGCCTAAATTTAGTGATCACAATTTCATACTCGGCCTCTGGACCGCAATTATCAATATCAATCCTATGGTAGCACGTAGTTTTGGGGAAAATACCATATTTCCCACTCGGTGCTAAATACGACTCCCAGACACACGCTCAGGACACGTTAGTAAATCCACCACAAACATCACAAGGGCTATCATGAAGACCAAATCAAATCTCTTTCTCATTTATCAAATCATAATCAATTTGTAGATTTCTTACTCAACTCAAATCGAATCAACCTTTCTCAATATCAAAATGTATCAATTCATTGAATCATGTCAATATCAATAACTTTAAGAAAATATCAAGACTCATTGTAACAACTCAATCTCATGAATCAATATACTCAATAATCCAATTTGTCATAAGGAAGCTTAAAGCTTGATACATATCTTGAAAGCACTTGAAATATCAACTCATGGTAGAAATATGATATTTCACATTATTAAATATCAAATCATAACTTGAGAGTAGTAAAATAATCATGTATTACAAAATTTGAACAATTTATATTTCAGTCTTATGATGAAGTAATTTGGGTATAAACCCACTTGCAAAATCATATAAATCCATAATAGAAATCAAATCTTTGGGCATAATAACGAAAGGATTGCTCTTGTTTAAAACCCCACATACCTTAATCTTTGAAATTGGATGAATTCTAGTGCTTGAGACTCTATCCGCACTTATAATAAATGATTCTCGAAGCCCACACTATGAGGAAATTGGTTCTTGAAGAAATCTTGAAGATTTATGGACGATTTTTGGAAGATTAATGTTCTTGAATGAAACCCTAGATATATTTTCTTAAGAGAATTGGAAGAGAATATGAAGAAATTAGGGTTTAGATGGAAATTATCATATATATAGGGGCCTCTAAAAGATGAGAAAAGATCAAAATACCCTTGTAAAAATATACTTTAATTGAGAAAAAAATAGCTGACTGTATTCGTGACAAGTCGTCACGAAATATCGTTACAAAAGGGTGGATTTTATGATTTTCTGCTTAAGGTTGACGACATTGGTGATAAGTCGTCACACTTGTGACAAATTATCACAAAATGTCATCCCTGGGGGTAGGAATCTGCCTAAGGCTGATGACATTGGTGATAAGTCATAACACTTGTGACAGCTTATCACCAATGTCGTCACTCAATTTTCCAACCTGGCATGCTGGAGTAAAATGGACATAACTCGTGGCTTCGATACCAAATTTGAGTGAAATTGATATTGTTGGAAAGATAATTCAATTATCTATATTTTGGTAGGTAATGAGCTCAATAATTCATAGTATAACGAGAGATATGATAATTTGAAGTTGAATATAGCAATATCCTTCCCAAGAATTCAATCGATAAGGAATGTTTTGATTCACCTAATCGCTAGGACATCTTTGAGGCCTTAATACACATCATCCTTGATCAAAAAAGAACCAAATCACTATAATCTACTTCTCATGAGCTCGAGTCATGGTTGCACTATTGGTTAGAGTCTCGGGGTATTACAATCTACGAACTGTAAATCACCACAAAATAACAAACTAATAGAGATATTATGTAATGCCTTAAAATCTCATCCCAAAATGTCACACGATGCTTAAGACTACAAGTAGCCCCAAGCTAACCCTTTGATCCTGTTACTACTTCTACCACTTACTTTAGGATGAATAACCAAACAATAAATGTTATATTATATCAAAACAAAACTGAAATCATTAAAAATAAATGTCTGTATATCAAATACTAGAAATCTGGAACAAAACTTCAACTGACAGTCTGGCAAGCCTCTACTTACTAAGAACTAGATAGTCATTGAGACAAACCCCCAACCGACTCAACTGGACTGAAAGAAATAATCAACTACTATAAAGACTGAAAACAAGGTATTAGGTCCTCGAACCATGAGGACTCACCAACTGCGATATGTAGATAAAGGTACTCGAAGATCACTGTCACTGCTCAGACTGAGCACCTGAACCTACATTATGAGACAATGTAGCACACAGACATATATGTGTATTAGTACTTTGAGGATGTACTGAGTATATGGAGGTGTATGCAATACTTAAAACCACAATATCATCAATTTTTATATAAATCATGCATGTTGATATAACTGACTCACATAGCTTGCATAATCTTAAAAAAATGTATATCTCGTAAATTATGAATAATGGAATGCATAGTATAAATCTCATGAGTCAATATACTATTTCTGAAATCTGTAGTTCTATTCCCTTCTCAAAACATATAGACTAAGTGGTAAAGTGCTCACCTCTGTATTTGAGAGCTAAGATTGTAATTTTAAAACTGAAATCTAAAGTAAAACATTAATTGAATAAGTTTGTGAGACTTTACACTTAGTATCTAAAAATCTTTACTGACCAAGATATCTTTTAAGACTTTAGGGAAAATAACTCATCTCAAGGAACATACTTTACTTTAGAAACTGATTATTTACTCTTACTAGAAGAGAGGTTCTCTTAACTGACATACACCATGCGAGCTACATGGAGTCCAACGTTTTGTCCTCCTAAGGAAGAAACCTCACGTTGGGGAGAGGCATCATACTCTTACCAGGGAGTATAATCTCAACTTAGTGATCACTATCTTGACCTCGGACCCATAAATCTCAATCCTACGGTGGCACGTAGTTCTAGGATATGAAACCGTAGTAACTTACCCAACTCGGTGTTAAATACTACATCCTTTTAATTAGCTACGCTCATCTTATGGAAATCCACATTCAATAATCACATGGTTTATAATGAAACCAACTATAAAATCTGTAATCTCATTTAGTTAAGTGGATTTCAAAGCTACTATTACCATCACAGTAAAAACTTTCTCAATAATATCAAAATACTCAAATCATAGGTGCTTATAGCACCAAAGTTCTTAAAATTACAATCTCAAGTAGGGCTTAATGACTTATAATTCAATCTCTGGTTAAGATGTATCAAATTTCATACTCGATATCATAAAGATTCATAAATCATATAGAAATCTAAAAATTTTCAGCAATATGCATTATAATCTCAACATACTCATGTGCTTCAATTTCTAAAACATTGAAACCATCATAATCTCAAGAAATAATAACATAGGGTATAAACCCGTACTTCAATTTCATAAGAAAATATGTAAGACCATATATCTTTGTAATTAAACAACTTGTGGGCACAAGAACAAAATGAGTGTCCTTGTTCAAACCTCACATACCTTAGATTATGAATTTAGATGAACAAGCTTGCTTGAGACTCTTTTTCATACTCTTGAGTGAGGGTTCTTGAAGATTTTAACTTGGGAACCTTGATTCTTCAATCAATTTGCAAAAACTATGGTGAAATCTTGGAGAAGGAATTGGGTCTTGCTCTTGAGGGTTAATCTTGAGAGAAAACCCTAGTTCTTAATGCTTTGGATGAATCTGAAGTTCTATGCTTCGTTTTGATATATCTAGGTGTTAAAAGAGTGGAAAAAAACCAAAAAATCCTTTTAAAAATGGCTTTAAAATTCTGAACGGGATATGTGACGGCTCGTGCGACGGTCCGTCGGTCTGACCGTCGCACCTGGGCCAGAATAGAGACTTACTGCCTTAGTTACGACGGCTTGGGCGATGGTTCGTCGATAGCTCGACGGTCCATCGGCCTGACTATCGCACTTGGCCAGTGAATGGGTCTACTGCCTCGATTGCGATGGCCAGAGCGACGATTCGTCCCTTGCGCGACGGTCCATCAGCCTGCCCGTCACTCCTGGGCAGTTCGGACAGTTCTCCGTAAAATGTCCATAACTTTTTACTCTGATACCAAATTTGAGAAAAATTGGTATCCTTGGAAAGTTAATTCAATTTTCTCCATGATAAGAAGTCAAAATTAGAAAAATTCTATATGATTTAAACACTAATCACTATGGAAGTCATTTCTTAATCTTATAGAGATACAATTTAGGCTTAAGAAAAGTTCAGGGTATTATATATTACGATAATACAACTAAGACTAACCTTTACTTAATCTTTTTTTCAAAGCCAACCGACATTCATCTAACATCTGTAAATTAAAATAAAATAATAAGATAATAAAGATATCAAAATAATACAATTAAACCTAACCTTTACACAAGAAAAATTCTTCAAAGCCAACCAACATTCATCTACGACCTGTAAACTATAAAAATAATAATATAATAGTGATCACAAAGCTTCGATTTTGATCCAACTAATTCAAGTTTGAGCGAAAATTTTAACCCTGAAGAATGATTTTGAATAAAAACAAAGAAGATATATATATATATATATACATGTTGAATTCTATTATGCTGACAAAAATAGTGAAGAAGTTGAGGGTTAGAAAATCAAGCATCCACCAATCTAGACATGTAATCGAATCAAGTTAGATGAGCATCAATCATATTCTCCCAATAGCAAAAACGGTTTAACATACATCTCAATATTTATAGAAGTATTTCCTTAATAGAGTCCTATTTTAAGAGTATTTTTCTAATTTAACAGGAAAATATTAATTAATTCTCCTACCATATAGGAGTCTCATATATTTTAGCAAGTCTACTAGAAAGGATAATATTAATTAATTCTCCTATCGTATATTTTAGGATTACCATATATTTTAGGAAATCTTGTTAATATAATAAAAATAATTAAATAATAAATTAAAAAAATAGTGGAAAGACAGTTTTGTCTAAAGGAGAGTTTTTTAATGAAGGGTAAAAAGTTCAAATCACTTTTTTAAGGGTCTTCACACTTTTAATATATTATAGATTATAGATATAGATTATAGATTATAGATATAGATATATATAGATTATAGATATAGATATAGATTATAAATATAGATTATAGATATCAGATAGAAGTGATGCACCTATAATTATGTTTTCTTTGTACCATCAATTACACTTTAATTGCCATACATTTAAGATTATAATATTGAGTAATATTTGAAGATAATATAATACAAAACATAGTCTATATATAACAGATTTCATGCATAAGGGAATTAAAAACTCAGAATTTCTATTGATTGAAGATTATATTTGCGTAATCACATATTAGAAGAAACAAAACTACGATTTATCAATATGTAATTGAGGAATTGAAATGTTATTATCCATCTTGCATTCCTTTTCTGCAATTAGAATATACAAATTAATAAATTGAAATGAAAATTGACAATGGGAAAGCAAATGAAAAAAGCGAAAGAGAATGTGGTAACAATGATATTTTTCATACTATTTGTCTTGGCTTCCATTTAAAGTTTTTAAGTATTCAAGAAATAGATACTCAAACTCTTCTTGTCACAAAATTTATTCAGAAAAACTGTATGCATACAATCCAATTCAAAAAACTGATAGTGATAGACTTATAACGAAAAAGTTATGTGTGAGTTTGACTACAAAATTCGTTTAATCTGTAACTTGATATAAGTGAGTCAGGAATTAAGTCAAGAATTAAAGAGTTTACTTTCGATAAAGGGGAAAAAAAGGAGAGACTATTCCTGCTATTCTCCTTTACTACTCGAATCTATTAAGTTGAGGTTACTTTCAATAAGGGAGAAAAAAAAGGAGAGACTACACCCCGTTATTCTCCTTTACTAGTCACATATATTAAGTTTGAATTTTCTTTAAGAAATTATATATTACTAACTTGACATATATATTAAAAAACAACAGATTTATGAGTAATATTATTATATCACCCTTTCGATATAGTAAATTTAATATTTTAAAAAATACATAGAATAATAAATAATATATAAATATCAGGGTAAAATAGACACAAAATCACCTTGTTAGAATTCGATTAAAACACTCTCTCATGCTTAACTTAGCTAGGAGTCATCATCTTCTGAACCTAAATCCCATTGGAAATGGCCAATCAGGCCACAAGTCAACCCGATCCTAAGGCTGGCCAGTCAACTCTAGACAACTCGCGTGAAAAATTTTCACCCTTAACACAAAATACTTCTAACGTGCCTACAAGTTTGCCTATCTATTTATAACCGATCAAAGATTCTACAACAAGGCAGGAGCAATATGTCAATTTGTTGAAGTCATTGACCATTAATGCTCCTAAAGTTCAAAATAAACCTACCGTTCAACACATTCTGATAAAAAAGCTTAATTATGTTAATTGTATTCCTTAAGTTATGTGGACCGAGGAAGAAATGGATCGAATAAATACAATTGAAGAATTGAAAAATGCAGTCATTGAGAAGTTTTCATATGGCTGGACAGAATTGGATGACCTTCGCATTCAAGTACCTAAACAATTCAATGTAAAGGAAGTCTATAAGATTAATTTCTTGAGATATCATCACATACTCATGAGATTTGAGCTTATTGAGGATTTTGTGAATGTGATGGGAAAAAAAGTTCACTACATTAGTGCTAAGGATGGATACTCCTATCAAATATAGCCCCTAATAGATGATACTAAATTCAAGATAGACGTGGAAACCAACTTAAGCTATGACATGAATCTCTTCCCTAATCTTAAGTCAACTTTCATTGTGAAAGAGTCATTGTTCTCATTGGCTTCGACCGTAAGAAAGCCAATTCATTTAGATTTGGCTATGGTGAATAAAACGAGACCTAGTTATATTAGGTTTAAGGTCAAGGTCGATCTTCTAGCAGACCTTCCTAAGCGTATTGAGATTGAGATTGTCAATTCTAATACAATGCAATCAATAATAGAGCAGGTCAAGATCAAGTAATATTTTCTACCTAAACACTGAAAGAAGTGTATGCTTCAAGGGCATAATGAGTAAGAATGTAGGGTCTCACTCTCTGAATTAAAGCAAGCATAGTAGGAGAAATTCAAGAAGAATAATAACTCTCAATAGGGAGAGATAAGAGATATCCCCCTAGAGGTCAAGTGAAAAGAAGATATGGTCCAAATCGATAGTAGAATACTACAAGGAGAAGGTTCATTACTAAAGGGTACCTTAGTAAAAAGGCTTCAACACTAGATAAAGGAATTTGTAACACCAATCCCTTTGCATCCTTGATAGAAGAAGGAGAGGATAAAGAAGTAGTAACAAAGTCTGTTATTACATCACAAAAACAAAGAACATAAGAAAGATATGAATGAGGAGGGGGACAAAAATAAATCCACAAAAGATTGGATCTCCAGGTAATTTCATGATTAAGAGCTGGACTTAGCTCCATCGGTAGAGAAGAATAAGAATCCTGCAGCAATAAAAAAGTGGAGTCAAAGATGAGCAATAGCACAAATAATAAACAATTCTCAAAAGCATGAAAGGGAGATGTTTCCTTGTTCAATAATGGAGATACTTGTAAGACCCCGCATTTTTGGGCTAAAAGTCGAACAGTCGTTCCTATGTATATAAGCTCAAACCAATGATTTCCATGTGAATATAAGTGTCATGATCATTATCTGTCACGACTCGAGGCTACTTCCTAGTATGGTTCTTACGATCACAAGTAATCCTAAGCTAACCCGTGAGCTGGTACCTACTGTGAGCACTGAACAAAATAATAAAAATAAACATGTGCGGGACCAATTGATAAAGTCATAAGGTATGAATACTGACAATACAATTTAATCTCAAGTCTGAATAATAGATAAAAAACTGTTAAGAATGAACTAACTGTCTGAATATTTAAAAGCCTCTAAATTGAGTGAGGAGTTGATGGGACAAGTCCTCAACTAACTCTGACTGACTGAATGTACTGAACTACTGAACAATTGAATAAATAATTATGTCCTCGATAGATGAGGACTCACCACTGCTGCTACTGAGTAACACTGGGATGTCTAACTGCGGTTGGGGAACTGAGCATCCGAACTTATGATATAAGAAATCATAGCGCAAAGAAGAGTATGCGGTAAGTATTTTAAATGTACTGGTATATGCGATTAGGCCAGACTGATATACATGGGGTACTCTGTATACGAGATAAGGACTAACTTCAAAGCATGAGATAACTGAACATGAATGCATGAAAATAGTAACATCTGAGAATGCAATACCAAGCATAAATCTGAAATCTAAAATAAGTTTGTAATCTGAAAGACTGAAAACTGTATAACTGATAAACTTAAAATCTGTACACTTGGTAAAACAAATCTGAACTGAAACTATACTGAATACTATACTGAGATTGTGGGAGGTATCATTTAACTGACATACCCCAATCTTAGCTAATCAGGGTCCAACCTGTAACCCAGTTGGAAGGATGTTAGTATCGTGCCATAAGTATTAATAATGACTGTGTGGATCCACTAAACTGGTGTCCCAAAGGACTAAAGAGTAATCCTATACTATCAGGAAACTCATGAGATATGATTCAACCCTAAGCTGGCAGGAAGATATCTCAAACCTACGGTGACAACATAGTTCTGTAACTCAGGGATTGCTACTAAGGGTCAAACCCTAAACTGGTAGGAATGTCCCCATCCCCGGGTTCACTCGGTGCTGAATCCTACTCCCAATTGAAGTAACACTGATTACTCTACTGAACTAAGCTTAATTAAACAAACAACTAATCATAATACTTTACTGAATGATAATGCTCATGGTATATCTGATATCATTATGGAGATACTGAAATTATGTAAATAGCTAAGTATCGGGTGTTCATAACCCTCCAGCACTGAATGGAAATAAAATGTGGATATATAAAAGCTTTGAAACCATTGTAGGGAATCATTGTTCAAAATCCAATGCTTAAGAATTTCATCAAACACATGAGAGTCATGAACTTAAGCATGGTAATGGTTAAATAACATGATAATAACATAGTTACAATACTAAATCCATGGATTAAGTTTTTTAAATGACAAGAGTTTAATATTCAAAATATGTAATGGCTCAATCCATCGAAAACACGTGTAATCATAACTTGAAATAACATTACCAAGATGTTCATGGGCATAATTCAACTTAATCATGTAAAATTAATAATTTAAAACATTACAAAGATTCTTAGACTCCATGGGTGAAAAGGACCAATGGATGAAAATCACACATACCTTAAACCCTTAAGCTTGAAAGAGAAATACCAATCTTGATGTTTTCTTGAAGGTTCTTGGATTTGGGAACTTGAATTCTTAGTTTTCTTAGAGAGAAAGTAATAAAATTTAATGATTTTGGGGCATGAGAGGGTTTGTTTTGGAGAGGAAATTGGAGAAAATGGGAACATAATTCCCTAACTGAAGCTTTAAGTCATGAATTTATGAATTGAATTGAGGGGGAATGACATAATTTCCCCTCAGGCAATTAAATTCGTAACTGAAATGTGGTTTGCAGGGTCACTAGGATGCGATGAGGGTTCCATCATTATTACCACTGCGATGCGGCCCTATCACGATGATTTACTGGAATCATGATCCAAACATGACCCAATCCTCGTCCAAAAAATCTAAAACTTCTTCAAGACATGATCCTTACACCCCTGAACATGAATTAACTCAAAAACCAACATCTCGGAGTTGGAAAGACCAATTTAAAAATCCTTGAAGTTAAGGGGCCTTAAAAATGACTAAGTCCCCAACACTTAGTGAAATTTTCAGGATTTAAGCCTCTTATGCATGCAATTGAGAGCCAAACTGAGCTAAGAATAATACAGGGTATTACAATATCTCCCCCTTAGGAACATTCGTCCTTGAATGAGACTAGTTAGACTGAGAGTACTGTATTGAGGTAACTGAGATCATGTACTAAACATGCATGACTTGGAACAAGATTGTATAACTGATTTTGAAACATGATACATGAACTAAATATCATAAGCTAAACTGATTTCCTTGAATACATACAATGACATGAGAATGGTTATAAGGCTGAGATAGAAAAAAGAGAGTCAACTTGTGAGTAACCATTACCTTAGGCTGGATCTGGTTTCGTGAAGAAAAGTTGAGAGGTTTAAGGCATAAAAACTCGGGGTATTACAACATCTCCCCCTTGGGATTATTCACCCCCCAAATATTACTGACTTGGCTAAAATACTAAGGAAAGACTAAGATGATGCATGAGATACTTACGAACTGAATCATGACTGAATATTTGAATCTGGAACATGATGCATGAACTGAACTGAACTCATAAATGCCTGCTGTGATAGTTTTAAAATCTGGGAATCCATTAGTACTATTTGGCCAAATTATAAAGTTGGATAACCAACAAGATACAATTTTTAAATCCAAATAATCTTTATGATTAAGACTAATTTAGACTAGGAGTAAAGACTCAACTAAATTTGCAACTTGCATGATTGCAGATGCATTACCTCATGGTATTGGTATATTCATGAAAATTCGGATAGTAAGACTAGATGGAAAGATGGAGAATCATAGAAACTTATCTGTGTGACTGCTAAACTGAATTGCTGGCTATATGGACTGAATTATACTGAAAGCTTTTACTCAACTATACATTTCACTTCAGAACTACACTTCACTTGAGGCTACTTAAAATATTCACATGGGCACTGATAACTCTCTCTACTAAAGTCTGAGCAGAATTGAATTCTCTTACTATGTTCAAGCCTACTTAAATCTAAAGAGTGCTACACATCACACCATAACACTAGTTTGAATAATGAATTCAATACACCCTGCGCTTTTATAACTCCTCATCTCATGAATAATTCCTATTACGACTTCAACAACTACATTCAACCCTTACTAGACCTTTATTAAGGCGCAATGTATTCATCCCCTATATATATATATGTATAAATATGACATTCAAGCCTATCATCATAACCACATATGCACTTCTAAACAAACACCCATAAAAACATCTTTCTCATATCCTCCAAACCTCTATCATCAATAACTTCCATGCACTACCCCAAGAAAACATACATAATATTTTAACTAACCATGACATATATCAAAAAATTGGCCTCAATCTTACTTCACACTTACAACCTTAGCTAAAAAAAGAATACAATAATCTTACATCAACAAGAAATATTTACTCTCTCCCATTTAAACAATTGTTCATTATCACTATCTTGACATTACAGAAAGGTAACTAAAAGGTTAGAGCATGGGGACCTAAAACATGAAAGAATACTATGTATAACTTTGACACTTAATTGAGGCCTGAGGAATAAAGTATTAAATGCATGAATTCAAAAGAGATATAAACTGAGGACATATATGACATAATCTGAATTTCACTGATTATTATAACATACCATGAGTTCTGGGAACTGAGCATACTATAAAGCATGGGTACCTGAGTCATGAGCTGCATGATCTGATTTTGGAGTTCATAAATTCATGGAGCATAATTCGTACTGCTGAGCAAACTGGAACTCTTTATACTAGGAACTAAAAGCATACATGATTCTATGAAAAGTGCATGTATATGAGTTTTGATCATGGAGATGACATATAAGGCATGAGTAGATATTATGAAGACTGAAAAAAAACTTTGCACTGAGATAAGGATGAGTTAGAAATCATCCTCCCTTACTGCTGTTCTACAACACGCTAGCATCACTACTAGAATCTGAGAGCCTGACTTGGTTACTTGTTCTATCATCTCACCCTTAGCTTTAACCCATCATTCTAAGTTTGTGGACCCTTTTAGTAAACTCTAAATTGAACTGCAATACTCAACATGAAAGACTACACCTGAAAGTGTAAAACCCGCTGCTAATACTCCCTTCTGAGATACAACTCTTAACTTTATATAGCCCCAATAGTCATCACATAATAGCTTAAACACTAACTAACTTAGAATCTTCCTGAGTATCACCATACCATGAGTTTACACCCTCTAAAATTTTCAATTCTCCTTACAATTAGATCAACCATTTGAGATTCAAACTTAGATTCTAACACATAATATGGATATTCTCAAACTTTTAATGAACCATACTAACTTTCTCCATAGTCTACTAATATCCCACCTCTAAACTTATATTTTCCCCCTAAACCATGAGAATTTAGATTAGACCTGAACATCCAACATCATCATTCTATAGCCCATAACTTAGCTGGTAAGAATATTAATTACTATATTACTAGCCTCATTCAAACTTAGCAACCCAATGGTACTATATAAGCATGTACACACCATTATACTTAACTTAATTTCTTGCATACACTGTTTCAGGCCTACTAATTCACCTTTCATACAACTAGCCCCTATGGATACATCATCTATTAACTATCGATAAATGCCATCCCTACCTTACTGCTTCTAAACTTTTAGATTTATACTTTTAACTCTAGATCATATGCTGTTATAGGATTTTGAGAAGGGATCTAAAAACACATTTCTTAGATATCATCTTTCTTACTCTAAGATATAAGATATGAAATTATTTGACCCTGAAGGACTGAGATACTACCCCTCTATTCAATAATTGGTTCATTAAGAAATTAAAAATAAATGACTTTATTTCTACATCAACTGAGGCATAACATGAGTAGAGACAATCCATGTCGAGAATGATATCAAAATTAGTTATCTCTAACTCCACAAGATCTACTGAAGTAATTTTTTGGGATACTATAATCGGGTAATTTCTGTATACCCATCTGGCTATAATAGATTTACCCACTTGGGTAAATACTGAGAAAGGCTCTACTAATGTTTTTGGGCTAACACCGAAATTGAGAGCTATATATGTAGTCATAAAAGAAAGTGAAGCTCCAAAATTTAATAAAATATAAACATGAAGATAAAAGACCTATAACGCACCCATAACCATATCAGGAGAACTTTCCTGATCATGTCTAGACTGGAGTGCATATAATCTATTTTGGTGTTGACTATTTGTGGCACTAAAAGTGGTGCCCTATTGAGTCGGACGGCCAGCTGGTGCTATTGAAGAGTTAGTCTGACCCTGCCGGTGACCATTTCTACCCTTCCACATACTTATAGGACACTCCCTCATTTGGTGGCCTGGCTTGCCACATCCAAAACATATACCACTACCAACCTCACACACACCCTGATGATTCCTACCACACCTCCCATAGAGTGTATTAGTATGACTACTATTCACGCTACTTAGGGCATAGAGCCTAGCGATCTACCCCAATTGTTATTCCAAAACTTTGGCACTAGCACACTAGGTAAAGAAGGAGCTGAGGCTGAGAATTTTTAGCAGAACTAGAAATTGATATCACTCTCTGACCTTGGCCTAAAACTACCTATTTTGGCCCTCTTTTTTTTTTCTCCCTATGCTTCTCCTCCTTATTCTACTGAGAATGAACCATAAGCCTAGAGAGGACAACAACCTGCTGATCATTCTGAGCAACTATTGAATGAGCTAAGGTAGTGAAATTAGCTCTGAATTTGGCATGATAGACATGCTCATTTAGGGGATCTTCCTAAATAAGTGGATGTGAAGGCTTCTTCCCATTCCTTCTTTCGTTGTTTCTTTTGGGAGGCATTTCTATAAATGAAATAAATGATGAGTTAGAAAGAGAGATTAAATATAACTCATTCTCTTTCACATGACATGAACACTGAACGAAGGGAAACTTTTCCTAAAATATCTTATAGCCTCTTGTCCATAAGTGTGGCACACTTCACACCCATGCATAAGACTCTACTCAATGCAGCTGTAACGCTCCCTAGGACTATCTGAAACCTTAGGACCTAATACCAAGTTTTATCGTGACCCGAGGCTACCCTCTAGTCGCAACAACGGTACTTACGGTCACAAGTAATCATAAGCTAACTCGTGAGCTAGTGCTTGCTATGAGCACTGAATAAAGTATTAAAAATAGATATGTGCGGAAACAACTGATAAAGCCATAAGGTCTAAATACTAAAAATACTATTTAATCTTAAGTCAAACTATAGATTAAAAAATGTTAAGAATAAACTAACTATCTAACTGGCTATCTGAATGTCTGAAAGCCTCTAAACTGATTGAGGAGTTGATGAGACAAATCCCCAACTAACTGCGACTGGATAAATGTACTGAACTACTGAACAAATGAATTAAACCATTACCTCCATGATAGATGAGGACTCACCACTGCTGCTACTGAGTAACACTGGGATGTCTAACTATGGTCGGGGAACTGAGCATTCAAACTTATGATAT